>NC_042982.1:35028093-35185469 GCF_901001165.1 Salmo trutta
CTCTCTATCTTCCTTGCACTACATTCCTCCCTCCCTCCGTCTCTCTACCTTCCACCCTCCATCTCCCTCTACCTCACTCCCTCCATCTCCCTCTACCTCACTCCCTCCATCTACCTCCCTCCCTCCCTCCATCTCCCTCTACCTTCCTCCATCTACTTCTACCTTCTTCTGTCTGTCTGTCTACCTCCCTCCCACCATCTCTCTCTACCTCCCTCTCTCCATGTCTCTTTACCTCCCTCTCCATGTCTCTCTACCTCCCTCTCTCCATCGCTGTCTCAGCCGTGACATGCCTGTAAATGTCAGCATGCTCTTCACCATACCCTCATTACCTAACCCACCTGTGTGTGTGTGTGTGTGTGTGTGTGTGTGTGTGTGTGTGTGGTTTGTCGTTTTTTGTGTGTTGTCCAGCCTGTTGTGTTCTCTCTGTTTGTTATGCATCAGGGTTGACTGATCAGTCAGAAAAACAGCAGCTGTGTGTGTGTATGTGCTCTAAAGCTGACTCAAGATCAGTGTTCTGCTCTGCTTGTCCTTCACAGTAAATAACTCCCTACAGCCCAGCCATGGCACTCCAGCTGTGTTCGTTTACTTTGATGTTGTGGTTGTGTTGTCCTTACGTTGTCCTGAGGTTGTGGTTGTGTTGTCCCTACGGTGTCCTGAGGTTGTTGTTGTGTTGTCCTTACGTTGTCCTGAGGTTGTGGTTGTGTTGTCCTTACGTTGTCCTGAGGTTGTGGTTGTGTTGTCCTTACGTTGTCCTGAGGTTGTGGTTGTGTTGTCCTTACGTTGTCCTGAGGTTGTTGTTGTGTTGTCCTTATGTTGTCCTGAGGTTGTGGTTGTGTTGTTCTTACGTTGTCGTTGTGTTGTCCTTACAGTGTCCTGAGATTGTGGTTGTGTTGTCCTTACGTTGTCCTGAGGTTGTGGTTGTGTTGCCCTCATGGTGTCCTGAGATTGTTGTTGTTGTTGTCCTTATGTTGTCCTGAGGTTGTGGTTGTGTTGTCCTTACGTTGTCCTGAGGTTGTTGTGTTGTCCTTATGTTGTCCTGAGGTTGTGTTGTCCTTACGTTGTCCTGATATTCTGGTGGTGCTGTGTTCTAGGTGTGCGGTTCTGTGAGCTGAGGGAGCGTTTCGGGGAGGAGTTCTTCGGTCTGTGTTTCGAGGAGAATGAGCGGGTTCTAAGAGCGGTGGGAGGGAACCTGCAGGACTTCTTTAACGGCTTTGACGCCATCTTAGAACACATCAGAACCTCGACCGGACGCCGCGCCTCTTCAGAGAGCCCCTCCTTTCAATGCAAAGACCCTCACGAGGAGGAGAGAGGAGGAGGAGGAGGAAGGGAGAGGGTGGGAGGAAAGCTTCTTCTCCTCCACTGCTTTAACCCCGCCCCTGTCGTGGGATTGGCTATGCCTGGTCTGATCCGAGCCGTCGCACGCCGAATCTTCCACTCCCAAGTTGTGGTGAAGGAAGCCGCTCCCCTAGCGCCCTTGTTGCCCAATGAGGACGCAGAACACTCAGGAGGAGACTCCCCCCCTACACCGACCCCCTCTCCATCACCCCCTTCCCCGTCTGCCCCCGTCTGCCTCTCATTCCTCATCAGAGAAACCTCACCCTCCCCTCCCTACATCCCTCCCTCCTCTGTCACTCTTCCAACAGAGACCTCCAAGCAGACCCTCCCGCCCCTCTCCCTCTCCCCCACTGACCTGCGCATTGGTCCAGCAACATTCTGCAGGGCCTTCCCCTTCCACCTGGTGTTAGGCCCCAGCATGGAGCTGCTGCAGCTAGGGGAAGGTCTGAGAAGGCAGGCACGGATCGAGCCTCACCGGACCTTCTCCTTCAGGGACTGCTTTGAGATTATCTCCCCCAGGATCCCGCCCACCTTCCAGGCCATATTGCTGCGCCTGGCCTCCCCTTTCACCATCCGCACCCGGCCAGACTGCTCCCAGTCAGGCACCAAGGAGAAGGTATTTATGTACTGTGTGTGTGTGTCTGTGTGTGTGTGTGTGTGTGTGTGTGTGTGTGGGCGCATCAGAAAAAGAGGCTAAAATGGTCCTGTTGTATAACATCCTCTATCTACAGTCTCCCCTGTCAGCAAGCTACACACACTGCTCTCTCCATCCTCTATCTACAGTCTCCCCTGTCAGCAAGCTACACACACTGCTCTCTCCATCCTCTATCTACAGTCTCCCCTGTCAGCAAGCTACACACACTGCTCTCTCCATCCTCCATCTACAGTCTCCCCTGTCAGCAAGCTACACACACTGCTCTCTCCATCCTCTATCTACAGTCTCCCCTGTCAGCAAGCTACACACACTGCTCTCTCCGTCCTCTATCTACAGTCTCCCCTGTCAGCAAGCTACACACACTGCTCTCTCCATCCTCTATCTACAGTCTCCCCTGTCAGCAAGCTACACACACTGCTCTCTCCATCCTCTATCTACAGTCTCCCCTGTCAGCAAGCTACACACACTGCTCTCTCCATCCTCTATCTACAGTCTCCCCTGTCAGCAAGCTACACACACTGCTCTCTCCATCCTCCATCTACAGTCTCCCCTGTCAGCAAGCTACACACACTGCTCTCTCCATCCTCTATCTACAGTCTCCCCTGTCAGCAAGCTACACACACTGCTCTCTCCATCCTCCATCTACAGTCTCCCCTGTCAACAAGCTACACACACTGCTCTCTCCGTCCTCTATCTACAGTCTCCCCTGTCAACAAGCTACACACACTGCTCTCTCCATCCTCTATCTACAGTCTCCCCTGTCAGCAAGCTACACACACTGCTCTCTCCATCCTCTATCTACAGTCTCCCCTGTCAGCAAGCTACACACACTGCTCTCTCCATCCTCTATCTACAGTCTCCCCTGTCAGCAAGCTACACACACTGCTCTCTCCGTCCTCTATCTACAGTCTCCCCTGTCAACAAGCTACACACACTGCTCTCTCCATCCTCTATCTACAGTCTCCCCTGTCAACAAGCTACACACACTGCTCTATCCGTCCTCTATCTACAGTCTCCCCTGTCAGCAAGCTACACACACTGCTCTCTCCATCCTCTATCTACAGTCTCCCCTGTCAGCAAGCTACACACACTGCTCTCTCCATCCTCTATCTACAGTCTCCCCTGTCAGCAAGCTACACACACTGCTCTCTCCATCCTCTATCTACAGTCTCCCCTGTCAGCAAGCTACACACACTGCTCTCTCCATCCTCTATCTACAGTCTCCCCTGTCAGCAAGCTACACACACTGCTCTCTCCATCCTCTATCTACAGTCTCCCCTGTCAACAAGCTACACACACTGCTCTCTCCATCCTCTATCTACAGTCTCCCCTGTCAGCAAGCTACACACACTGCTCTCTCCATCCTCTATCTACAGTCTCCCCTGTCAGCAAGCTACACACACTGCTCTCTCCATCCTCTATCTACAGTCTCCCCTGTCAGCAAGCTACACACACTGCTCTCTCCATCCTCTATCTACAGTCTCCCCTGTCAGCAAGCTACACACACTGCTCTCTCCATCCTCCATCTACAGTCTCCCCTGTCAACAAGCTACACACACTGCTCTCTCCGTCCTCTATCTACAGTCTCCCCTGTCAACAAGCTACACACACTGCTCTCTCCATCCTCTATCTACAGTCTCCCCTGTCAGCAAGCTACACACACTGCTCTCTCCATCCTCTATCTACAGTCTCCCCTGTCAGCAAGCTACACACACTGCTCTCTCCATCCTCTATCTACAGTCTCCCCTGTCAGCAAGCTACACACACTGCTCTCTCCGTCCTCTATCTACAGTCTCCCCTGTCAACAAGCTACACACACTGCTCTCTCCATCCTCTATCTACAGTCTCCCCTGTCAACAAGCTACACACACTGCTCTCTCCATCCTCTATCTACAGTCTCCCCTGTCAGCAAGCTACACACACTGCTCTATCCGTCCTCTATCTACAGTCTCCCCTGTCAACAAGCTACACACACTGCTCTCTCCATCCTCTATCTACAGTCTCCCCTGTCAGCAAGCTACACACACTGCTCTCTCCATCCTCTATCTACAGTCTCCCCTGTCAGCAAGCTACACACACTGCTCTCTCCGTCCTCTATCTACAGTCTCCCCTGTCAGCAAGCTACACACACTGCTCTCTCCATCCTCTATCTACAGTCTCCCCTGTCAACAAGCTACACACACTGCTCTCTCCATCCTCTATCTACAGTCTCCCCTGTCAACAAGCTACACACACTGCTCTCTCCATCCTCTATCTACAGTCTCCCCTGTCAACAAGCTACACACACTGCTCTCTCCGTCCTCTATCTACAGTCTCCCCTGTCAGCAAGCTACACACACTGCTCTCTCCGTCCTCTATCTACAGTCTCCCCTGTCAACAAGCTACACACACTCCTCTCTCCATCCTCTATCTACAGTCTCCCCTGTCAGCAAGCTACACACACTGCTCTCTCCATCCTCTATCTACAGTCTCCCCTGTCAGCAAGCTACACACACTGCTCTCTCCATCCTCTATCTACAGTCTCCCCTGTCAACAAGCTACACACACTGCTCTCTCCATCCTCTATCTACAGTCTCCCCTGTCAACAAGCTACACACACTGCTCTGCTTCTTCTTTATAATTTCTTCTATTCCAGTCTTCCTGTCTTTTTCTCGTAAATTAGTTATGTTCCTCTGGGTTATAGCTTTAAAAGTCTGTGTTGTTTCCTAGTTGTTCTTGGATTTGTCTGTCCTTTTCTACCAGACTATTTCTGTAGGTTAGTTGTCCTCTGGAGAGCCATCTGTCCCAGCTGAACTCATTTGAATGCTTTTAACTGACTGTGTTCAGGGAGTCTTTTCAGGTCAGGTTTCTGTCTTCTAGTAACACTGTGTTATCTGTACGCCACCTGGTGATATTAGTTGAACATTTACATATTTTTGATTGCAATAAGTTGAAAAGATACCTTAAGGTCTGCTACTTTGCAGAACGAACCATCTTTCCAAGCTACTGGTTTTTTACCATACGTTGAGTTGAAAGATTTGCATGCAGGGAGAATACGTTACAGAGCCTAGTAAATTATATTTACCATATCAATGCATGATTGCTCTATAATGAATCTGCACAAGATCAGCTAATATTGAGAATTCCAACACAAATGTACACAGTTTAGTAGGTGTGTGTGTGTTCCTATAGTTGTTTCTGCTCCGTACGGGGTTTTAAATGGATGGCTGTGTTGTTGCAGGGGGTTTCAGAGGGACACATCACGGACTGAAAATCTCCCCAAACCCAAATCATCTGTGATCCTCTGTATTGGCTCTTATCTGCTGTGGCTGTCCCCTGCATGCACAGACACACACACACACACACACACACACACACACACGCTCTTTTTTGTACAGTACCAGGAGCTCCTCTCCGCAGTCTGAACTCGTGCATCACTACATCTCTCTATCTCCCTCTCTCCCACTCACTCCCTCGCTTTTATCTTTCTCTCCTCCCTCCCACTCGGCTGGCGTTCTCTCACAGGGTTCCCCTCTCAGGCAGATATGAGTGTCACTACATAACCCTTTCTGCTTTCCTATCTTTGAGAATACAATATTAGTCCCCTGTTTTAGAGGACCTTAGTTGGGCCTGGGTTTGACCATTTTAGCTTGGTTGGGCCCCTTTCACACACACACACACACACACACACACACACACACACACATAAAAATACAGTTATTGCAGATGAAATATGTCTCTGTGCGTCACCCGTGTCTCTATTTTGACGATGGTTGGGTAACCACGGTGATGAATCAAAAAGCAGTGTGAAGTGTAGAGCAGGTCAATTCTGACTGAGTTAGCAGAAACACACACACCTCAGGTGGAATAACACAACCACCTGCCTTTCCCAACTAGCTCTCACAGTCTCATGTCAGAATTAGTCGTTCATCCATGTTTCTCTAACGTCAAATTTCGAAATTGTTCCAAACGTCAAATTTTGAAATTGTTCCAAACGTCAAATGTCTAAGTGTTTAAGGTTACATTTTGGCATTAACTCTGAATTTTTAAGGCTAGGGTTAATATTAGGCATTAACTCTGAATTCTTAAGGCTAGGGTTAATATTAGGCATTAACTCTGAATTCTTAAGGCTAGGGTTAATATTAGGCATTAACTCAGAATTTTTAAGGCTAGGGTTAATATTAGGCATTAACTCTGAAATCTTAACGTTAGGCATTAACTCTGAAATCTTAACGTTAGGCGTTAACTCAGAATGGTTAAGGTAAGGGTTAAGGTTTGGGATAGGCTTAAACAGAAATATCAAAAACAACTTCATATCGCTGGATTGGAACTTGCCATCCCCGTCCACAAGGCCTTAGCAAAACCAATAGCTACTTTAGGGTAAGAGTGTTGCCCCATCATCTCCCAACGTCCTCAGATATGGATGGACATCGAATACTGACTTGTGGTGACCAGGTTGGCCTTTCCCTAACACACACACACACACACACACACACACACACACACACACACACACACACACACACACACACACACACACACACACACTGTGTTACTGTGGCATTAACACTGTAAACCCCGGCAGTGGTAAGGACACCATCGTGTTCCTGCAGCAATCTGAATCTAAGTCTGTCATTAGTGAGTGTTTCATTAGTGAGTGTGTCATTAGTGAGTGTGTCATTAGTGAGTGTGTCATTAGTGATTCTGTCATTAGTGATTCTGTCATCAGTGATTCTGTCATCAGTGAGTGTGTCATCAGTGAGTCTGTCATTAGTGAGTGTGTGTCATTAGTGAGTGTGTGTCATTAGTGAGTGTGTGTCATTAGTGAGTGTGTGTCATTAGTGAGTGTGTGTCATTAGTGAGTCTGTCATTTGTGAGTCTGTCATTAGTGAGTGTGTCTTTGTGTATTTATGTTTGCATCAGGAGGAGGTCTGTCAAAAAAGGGACATAATAAGGTCAAACTTTAGCTAGCAAGGATCAAACCTGTCGTCAGGTGCAACGTTAGCAATACAAATCTTCTTCTTCGCACATTACACATTAAGAAAAGGCTATGTATTCAGATAGTTAAATCACAGTATCATAGACTAGTGTCAGAGCGGATAATAATGACATGCAGCATGTAGCTAGCTAGCTATAAACAAAACTTAGCTACTTATCAACAACACACCAGATTCAGGTTTGGTTTGACGGTAGAAACCTGTCGAATGTAATCCATAAGATGGTTGACCAACTTTATGGAAGCCCATTTTCACCTGAGTAGCTATTTCTCGAGCAAGGACAAGTACTAACCACACGTCTTGTCTGGAGCAGAGGTTTCACTGGGGAAGTTTGTTTTGCGTGACCCGGTGCCCCGGGTGTGCAGGGTTTGCTCATTTTCAACCATTCCATTGGTCCTCCTAAGGAGCACGGGGCTATGCAGAGCGAACTCGCCCAGTCTTTTCCAAGGAAACACAGTGTCACCACCTATAATTAGACAAAAGGGGGCATAAATTGTTAACATAATTGTAATCCAAACCAAACCCTCAAGTAAATCATGATGCAGTCACTTACCAAACTCTGACTTTATGACCAAAACTGCCCTATTTACACATTGTAGTACATTTTGACACTACAATGAATGTTTCTTTCTCATATCGATGACACAGAGGTCATTTAAAACTACAGAAGTTGGTTCTAAGGGGCAGTTGACCTTTAATAGTCAGACCAGGGACAGTGATCTAAAATGCATTCAGAAAGTATTCAGACCCTTTGACTTTTTCCACATTTTGTTACGTTACAGCCTTATTCTAAATTTGATTCGATAGTTTTTCCCCTCATCAATTTACACACAGTATACCATACTGACAAAGGAAAAAGGTATACAAAAACCCCCCCGGAAATATTACATTTACAAAAGTATTCAGACCCTTTACTCAGTACTTTGTTGAAGCACCTTTGGCAGCAATTACAGGCTCGAGTCTTACTGGGTATGACGCTACAAGCTTGGCACACCTGTATTTGGGGAGTTTCTCCCATTCTTCTCTACAGATACTCTCAAGCTCTGTCAGGTTGGATGGGGAGCATCAATGCACAGCTATTTTCAGGTCTCCCCAGAGATTTTTGATCGTGTTCAAGTCTGGGCCCTGACTGGGCCACTCAAGGACATTCAGAGACTTGTCCCGAAGCCACTCCTGGATTGCCTTGGCTGCATGCTAAGGGTCATTGTCCCGTTGGTTGGGGAACTTTCGCCCCAGTCTGAGCTCCTAAGCGCTCTGGAGCAGGTTTTCATCAAGAATCACTCTGTACTTTGTTCCGTTCATCTTCCCCTCAATCCTGACTAGTCTCCCAGTTCCTGCCGCTGAAAAACATCCCCACATCATGATGCTGCCACAACCGTGCTTCAAATCAAATGCGCCGAATACAACAGGTGTAGTAGACCGTACAGTGAAATGCTTATTTACAAGCCCTTAACCAACAATGCAGTTTGAAGAAAAATAAGTGTTAAGTAAAAAAATGAAAAGTTAAAGAGCAGCAGTAAATAACAATAGCGAGGCTATATACAGGGGTTACTGGTACAGTCAATGTGCGTGGGCACAGGTTAGACGAGGTAATTGAGGTAATATATACATGTAGGTAGAGTTAAACTGAATATGCATAGATAATAAACAGAGATTAGCAGCAGCATAAAAGAGTGGGGGGGGCAATGCAAATACTCTGGGTAGCCATTTGATTAGCTGTTCAGGACTCTTATGGCTTGGGTGTAGAAGCTGTTAAGAAGCCTTTTGATCTTAGACTTGGCCCTCTGGTACCGCTTGTCATGCGGTAGTAGAGAGAACAGTCTATGACTGGGGTGGCTGGAGTCTTTGAAAATTTTTAGGGCCTTTCTCTGACACCGCCTGGTATAGAGGTCCTGGATGGCAAGAAGCATGGCCCCAGTGATGTACTGGGCCATACGCACTACCCTCTGTAGTGCCTTGCGGTCGGAGGCAGAGCACTTGCCATACCAGGCAGTGATGCATCCAGTCAGGATGCTCTCGATGGTGCAGCTGTAGAACTTTTTGAGGATCTGAGGACCCATGCCAAATCTTTTCAGTCTCCTGAGGGGGAACAAGTTTTGTCTCTGAATGTGGTACCAATGTCTCACTCTCCTTTTCCTTTACTCCTTTAACTTCCCTCTCTCTCACACACACACACACACATACACACACACACACAGTTATTACTGATGCTGAGAGCCCAGACCTCCAGCTCTGTGTGTACACCTTTCTGCACACAGAAGAGACATCTTACTGACATGCCGTCAGGACTGCCCTCATCTCTCTCTCTCTAGCTCCTTCACTCCAAACCCCTGTCTGCCCCTTCCTTTTCCTCTAACCAGTAAATCCCCCTTCACCTAACCAGAACCCCCTACTCACAGCACCTAACCAGAACCCCCACTCCCCTACTCACAGCACCTAACCAGAACCCCCACTCCCCTACTCACAGCACCTAACCAGAACCCCCACCCCCCTACTCACAGCACCTAACCAGAACCCCCCCCCTACTCACAGCACCTAACCAGAACCCCCCCCTACTCACAGCACCTAACCAGAACCCCCCCTACTCACAGCACCTAACCAGAACCCCCACCCCCCTACACACAGCACCTAACCAGAACCCCCCTACTCACAGCACCTAACCAGAACCCCCACCCCCCTACTCACAGCACCTAACCAGAACCCCCAGCCCCTACTCACAGCACCTAACCAGAACCCCCCTACTCACAGCACCTAACCAGAACCCCCACCCCCCTACTCACAGCACCTAACCAGAACCCCCACCCCCCTACTCACAGCACCTAACCAGAACCCCCACCCCCCTCCTCACAGCACCTAACCAGAACCCCCACCCCCCTACTCACAGCACCTAACCAGAACCCCCACCCCCTACTCACAGCACCTAACCAGAACCCCCACCCCCCTACTCACAGCACCTAACCAGAACCCCCACCCCCCTACTCACAGCACCTAACCAGAACCCCCACCCCCCTACTCACAGCACCAACCAGAACCCCCCTACTCACAGCACCTAACCAGAACCCCCACTCCCTTACTCACAGCACCTAACCAGAACCCCCACTCCCCTCCTCACAGCACCTAACCAGAACCCCCACCCCCCTACTCACAGCACCTAACCAGAACCCCCACCCTCATTCTCACAGCACCTAACCAGAACCTCCACTCCCTTACTCACAGCACCTAACCAGAACCCCCACCCCCTACTCACAGCACCTAACCAGAACCCCCACCCCCCTACTCACAGCACCTAACCAGAACCCCCACCCCCCTACTCACAGCACCTAACCAGAACCCCCACCCCCCTACTCACAGCACCAACCAGAACCCCCCTACTCACAGCACCTAACCAGAACCCCCACTCCCTTACTCACAGCACCTAACCAGAACCCCCACTCCCCTCCTCACAGCACCTAACCAGAACCCCCACCCCCCTACTCACAGCACCTAACCAGAACCCCCACCCTCATTCTCACAGCACCTAACCAGAACCCCCACTCCCTTACTCACAGCACCTAACCAGAACCCCCACTCCTCTACTCACAGCACCTAACCAGAACCCCCACTCCCTTACTCACAGCACCTAACCAGAACCCCCCCATCATGTATCTGTTTTTACTGCTGGTGTTGTGTCATATGGTCACTGTCTCCACTCTCTGTTGTGTAAATATGACCCAGAGAGAAAGGGAGAGCAGTGACTTTCAAAGCCTCCTCTCTTTTTGTTCTTCTGAACAACAAACAACAAACATCACAGTGTTGAGGGGGGCATCGGATCAAAGGTTCACTAAATGTCTCAATCTTCTTTGTTCCCTGTCACACAAGCGCGCACAAACACACACACGTGCACACACACACACGCATGGCCTTGTCTTGTAAAACAGCCTCCACAATAACAGAGCAACAGAGCAGCGGAGAAATCAACATTGTAAAGCGCCAGACGCCAGCAGAGTTGGGCTTGAGAAGAAGGTGTCTGAGGACAGGTTGGCCTTAAGGTCTCACAGGATTTTTACATAGATCTGAGTGGGCATATAGTGGGATACCATGTTTCAGGATGCCTGGCTGTGTGGATGTCTTTGTCTACCTGTGTGTGTCTGTGAGCAGGCTTCGTGCATTTGTGTGTGTGTGTGTGTGTGTCACAGATTTCTTCGTCGTCTGACGATATAACGAAATCGCTGTCGGAGAAAGTGGACCAATACGCAGCGGGTTGCGTGTTCAACATCATGATTTAGTAACTGAATGAGAACACGTGAAAACAAGAACAACGAATGACCGTTTCGCAGGCTATACCTAGCAGTGCAAAAAACAACTACCCACAACCAACCAAACAAATACACACCTACTTATAGGACTCCCAATCAGAGGCAACTAGAAACACCTGCCTCCAATTGAGAGTCCAGCACCCAAAACTACACATAGAAAACCAAACCTAGAACCTATACCAAAACTAACACCCCCCCCACTACACCACACACAAAACCCCATAATACAAAACAAATATACCTCTGCCACGTCCTGACCAAATATAATACAAATAATACCTAAATATTGGTCAGGACGTGACAGTGTGTGTGTGTGTATGTGTGTGTAAGTGACTCATTGACTTGTGCTCTGTACTTCTATGCAAATGAGTCTGTTTACACGCCAGTCTGCTTAAATCCTCTTTTTCTCTCTCTGTTTTTCCCTCTCTGCCCACCTCTCCTTTTCTCTCTCACTTTCTCTGTCTATCTCTCATTCTCTCACTCTCTCTTTCTCTCTCTCCATCTCTCTGTTCTCCTTCTCTGTCCTCTGGTTGAGAGTGGGGCTGTGGTTCTCTGTGGTCTGTGTGGATGTGTGTTACTGATCTGTGTTACTGTTGTGCTGCTGATAGTGTTTGATGAAGACACAGAGTTGTATTTGATGAAGACACAGAGTTGTATTTGATAAAGACACAGAGTTGTATTTGATAAAGACACAGAGTTGTATTTGATAAAGACACAGAGTTGTATTTGATAAAGGTTGCACTCTTTTTTTTTGTTATTCTTGTTGTGCTGTTTAAGATAGGTGCACTTGATTCAGAAGCTCTGCACACTGGGTAGGCAAAGTGTTCCGCTTTTGAACCATTTCATTTGTCTGAAAAGACAAACTCCACCTACCCGGTGGACGGGGAGATCTGTGGCTAAATTGAGTGTGCCTACTGCGCTGGCCAATCAGATAGCTCAAATCACCGTGCCTAGAGCTTCCACGACCCTGGCCACATACTAGCCTATGTAAGATTTCCTAACTTTTAAAACTTTGATCAGAGAGAGACTGTCAAAGAATACAGCAAAGAGCTGCTGTTTTTATGAGTGACTTCATGGTTAAGTTTTTATTCTGCACTATTACAAAACATAAAACACGGTTCTCCCTACTCCCACTTGCACTGCAGCTGCAATAAATGAGTAGCCAAGTGTATCGATAGCCCTGCATTTGTATTATTATTTGGAGCTCGTTCTGTCTATTTTAATATCAATAAATATTTCACTTTCTCTGGTCATAGGAACAACATGAATTTGTGCATGACGCAGATGTGGTGTGACTCGAGTTTTTCCATCAGGTGTAAGACGGTGCCCCCTCTCTCTGGTCAGTCTCACTGTAGGAAAGGAAGGAGAGAGCAGGGCCAGTGAGAGGCGGACCCTCTGCTGCTCTCTCCCTCCCTCCGCTGAGACTAATGCTGTGTTCAAAACAACTGGGAACTCAGAAATCTCTGACTTCCGACTTCAGTGCGTTCAAGACAACTGGGAACGTTTGAGATCCGACTCGGAAAAATCAGTCATCAAACTCGGAATTCCATGTCGGAAACTAGGGCATGTTTCTAGAGCTCTGACGTTGCGACCTGAAGATCATTGACGTCGTGATTTGACCTCAGGTTTTTTTTGTTCCCAAAAGCACCATGACCATCATATGCAGGTACCGTCAGTCCAGTAAAATAAAAAAGCAAATTATTTGCAGATTAGTTCAATTTATGCTAAGCTGTGCCTCACAAGTGATACAACAACTGATCAATTCTGTTATCAAAGCTTGAGTTTTGAAATATAATATGGTCTGAGAAGAACAATGTTGGCGGGCCAGGCATATTGTTTATTTATTTTATTTCACCTTTATTTAACCAGGTAGGCCAGTTGGGAACAAGTTCTCATTTACAACTGTGACCTGGCCGAGATAAAGCAAAGCAGTGCGACAAAAAACAACAACACAGAGTTACACGTGAGATAAACAAACGTACAGTCAATAGCACAATAGAAAAATCTATGTACAGTGTGTGCAAATGGCGTAAGTAGGTAAGGCAATAAATAGGCCATAGTAGTGAAGTAATTACAATTTAGCAAATAACACTGGAGTGATAGATGTGCAGATGATGATGTGCAAGTATAAATACTGGTGTGCAAAAGAGCAAAAAGTAAATTAAAACAATATGGGGATGAGGTAGGTAGTTGGGTGGGTTATTTACAGATGGACTATGTACAGCTGCAGTGATCGGTAAGCTGCTCAGATAGTTGATGTTTAAAGTTAGTGAGGGAAATATAAGTCTCCAGCTTCAGCGATTTTGCAATTCGTTCCAGTTATTGGCAGCAGAGAACTGGAAGGAAAGGCGGCCAAAGGAAGTGTTGGCTTTGGGGATGACCAGTGAAATATACCTGCTGGAGCGTGTGCTACGGGTGGGTGTTGTTATGGTGAGCAGTGAGCTGAGATAAGGCGGAGCTTTACCTAGCAAAGACTTATAGATGACCTGGAGCCAGTGGGTCTGGTGATGAATATGTAGCGAGGGCCAGCCGACGAGATCATACAGGTCGCAGTGGTGGCTGGTATATGGGGCTTTGGTGACAAAACGGATGGCACTTTGATAGACTGCATCCAGTTTGGTGAGTAGAGTGTTGGAGGCTGTTTTGTAAATGACATCACCGAAGTTGAGGATCGGGAGGATAGTCCGTTTTATGAGGGTATGTTCGGCAGCGTGAGTGAAGGGGGCTTTGTTGCGAAATAGGAAGCCAATTATAGATTGAATTTTGGATTGGAGATGCTTAATATGAGTCTGGAAGGAGAGTTTACAGTCTAAACAGACATCTAGGTATTTGTACTTGTCCACATATTCTAAGTCAGAACCGTCCAGAGTAGTGATGCTAGTCGGGCGGGCGGGTGCGGACAGCGATCGGTCGAAAAGTATGCATTTAGTTTTACTAGCGTTGAAGAGCAGTTGGTGGCCACGGAAGGAGTGTTGTATGACATAAAATAAGCATGCCCCTTTTCAAAAATGTAGAACTAAGAACAGATATAGCCATTGGTTCACTCCAAACCTGACTGCCCTCGACCAGCACAAAACATCCTGTGGCGTACTGCACTAGCATCGAATTGTCCCCGCGATATGCACATTTTCAGGAACCAATACACACAGTCAGTTAGGAAAGCAAAGGCTAGCTCTTTCGAACAGAAATTTGCATCCTGTAGCTCTAACTCCAAAAAGCTTTGGGACACTGTAACGTCCATGGAGAATAAAAGCACCTCCTCCCAGCTGCCCACTGCACTGAGGCTAGGAAACAATGTCACTACCGATAAATCCATGATAATCGAGAATTTCAATAAGCATTTCTCTACGGCTGGCCATGCTTTCCTCCTGGCTACCCCAACCCCGGCCAACAGCTCCGCACCCCCCGCAGCTACTTGCCCAAGCCTCCCCAGTGTCACGCCTGCTCCCACTCTTCCTCCCTGGCGCTCGAGGGCGCCAGGGGGGATATTGGACTCACCTGGACTCACTCAGTCACCTGTTTATTACCTTCCCTATATTTGTCAGTTCCCCAGCTCTGTTCCCCGCTGCTGCATTAATTCTAATTTGTCTTTGTTCCCCCTGTGCTAACGCTGTTCTTGTCTCGTTCTATGTCCGTTCCCTATTAAATGTTTGACTCCCCGTAACTGTGTCGCCTCTCCAGTGTCATCCCTTGACACCCAGCTTCTCCTTCACCCAAATCCAGATAGCAGATGTTCTGAAAGAGCTGCAAAACCTGGACCCGTACAAATCAGCTGGGCTAGACAACCTGGACCCTCTCTTTATAAAATTATCCTCCGCCATTGTTGCAACCCCTATTACTAGTCTGTTCAACCTCTCTTTCGTATCGTCCGAGATTCCTGAAGATTGGAAAGCTTTCGCGGTCAACCCCCTCTTCAAAGGGAGTGACACTCTAGACCCAAACTGTTACAGACCTATATCCATCCTGCCCTGCCTTTCCAAAGTCTTTGAAAGCCAAGTTAACAAACAGATCACGGACCTTTTCAAATCCCACCGTACCTTCTCCTCTGTGCAATCCGGTTTCCAAGCTGGTCACGGGTGCACCTCAGCCACACCCAATGTCCTAAACAATGTCATAACCACTAGCAATAAAAGACAGTACTGTGCAGCCGTCTTCATCAACCTGGCCAAGGCTTTCGATTCTGTCAATCACTGTATTCTTATCGGCAGACTCAACAGCCTTGGTTTCTCAAATGAATGCCTCGCCTGGTTCACCAACTACTTCTCAGATAAAGTTCAGTGTGCCAAATCGGAGAGGGCCTGTTGTCCGGACATCTGGCTGTCTCTATGGGGGTACCACAGGGTTCAATTCTCAGGCCGACTCTTTTCTCTGTATATATCAACAATGTCGCTCTTGCTGCGGGTGATTCCTTGATCCACCTCTACGCAGACAACACCATTCTGTATACATCTGGCCCTTCTTTCGACACTGTGTTAAGATGGTGAGGAAATTACTTTTAACGAACAACCAGACATCCTCTACTGACGGGATGAGGTCAATATCCTTCCAGGATACCCGGGCCAGGTCAATTAGAAAGGCCTACTCGCAGAAGTGTTTTAGGGAGCGTTGGACAGTGATGAGGGGTGGTCATTTGACCGCGGACCCATAACGGATGCAGGCAATGTTGCAGTGATAGCTGAGATCCTGATTGAAAACAGCAGAGGTGTTTGGATAACAAGTTAGTCAGGATAATATCAATGAGGGTGCCCATGTTTACGCATTTAAGGTTGTACCTGGTGGGTTCCTTGATAATTTGTGTAAGATTGAGGGCATCTGGCTTAGATTGTAAGACGGCCGGGGTGTTAAGCATATCCCAGTTTAGGTCACCTAGCAGGAAGAACTCTGAAGATAGATGGGCGGCAATCAATTCACATATGGTGTCCTGGGCGCACCTGGGAGCTGAGGGGGGTCTATAACAGGCGGCAACAGTAGATTGCAACTCTTCCCCATTTGGCAGTTCTATCTTGACGGAAAATGTTGTAGTTGGGGATGGAAATCTCAGAATTTTTGGTGGCCTTCCTAAGCCAAAATGCTGTGATAATTTATTAAGCCTACTGCACAAACCTCATTCCTACACAACTGTTTTTATTAGGTTAATTTTACATTTTTTAAGTTATGTTTTAAACAATTCTGAGCGGTAGATCTTGGCTTGCTTTTTGACTGCGAAAGTGACCTTGACTCAGAAAAGGTTGGTGACCAGTGCTCTACATGTTACATACAGGTAGAGTACTCAACATACATAGGTAAGTGCATTTGCGTGTGTGTATTAGTGGTTGTGTGTGTGATTGTTTGTGTGTCAATGAATTCATACTTGTATGTGTTTGTATATGAATATGAGTGTGTGTGTGTGTAAGTTGTCTGTTAAGTGTGAGGGTAGTTTTCCGAGACACAGTCGCTTGGATTTTCAGTGTTCGTGGTATTCCTGCCGTCTCCATGGAGATTTCCATTAATGTGTCAGCCATGTGACTCCTCCCACTCTGCCCGCCACAGCCATAGAAAACTCCTGCTCACATCCTCCCACAATACACACTGCGACTGTACAGTACACAGTGCATTCGGAAAGTATTCAAACCCCTTGACTTTATCCACATTTTGTTATGTTACAGTCTTATTCTATATTGATTGAATTAGTTTTATCCCTCATCAAGCTACACACAGTACCCCATAATGACAAAGCAAAAATAGGTTTTCAGAAATGTTTGCAAGTACATAGATATTCAGACCCTTTACTCAGTACTTTGTTGAAGCACCTTTGGCAGTGATTACAGGCTTGAGTCTTCTTGAGTATAACGCTACAAGCTTGGCACACCTGTATTTGGGGAGTTTCTACCATTCTTCTCTACAGATACTCTCAAGCTTTGTCAGGTTGGATGGGGAGCGTCGCTGCACAGCTATTTTTAGATCTCTCCAGAGATGTTTGATCGGGTTCAAGTTTGGGCTCTGGCTGGGCCACTGAAGGACATTCAGAGACTTAGCTCGAAGCCACTCCTGCATTGTCTTGGCTGTGTGCTTAGGGTCGTTGTCCTGTTGGAAAGTGAATCTTCACCCAGGTCTGAGGTCCTGGAGAAGGTTTTCATCAAGGATCTCTCTGTACTTTGCTCCGTTCATCTTTCCCTTGATCCTGACTAGTCTCCCAGTCCCTGCCGCTGAAAAACATCCCTGCAGCATGATGCTGCCACCACCATGCTTCACCGAAGGGATGGTGCCAGGTTGCATCCATACGTGACGTTTGGCATTCAGGCCAAAGAGTTCAATCTTGGTTTCATCAGACCAGAAGTTCTTGTTTCTCATGTTCTGAGAGTCTTTAGGTGCCTTTTGGCAAACTCCAAGCGGGCTGTCATGTGCCTTTTACTGAGGAATGGCTTCTGTCTATCCACTCTACCATAAAGGCCTGATTGGTGGAGTGCTGCAGAGATGTCCTTCTAGAAGGTTCTCTCATCTCCACAGAGGAACTCTTGAGCTCTGTTAGAGTGACCATCGGGTTCTTGGTCACCTCCCTGACCAAGGCCCTTCTCCCCCGATTACTCAGTTTGGCCGGGTAGCCTGTTCTAGGAAGAGTCATGGTGGTTTGACACAATCCTGTCTCCAAGCTCAATGGACAATTCCTTCGACCTCATGACTTGGTTTTTGCTCTGACATGCACTGTCAACTGTGGGACCTTATGTAGACAGGTGTGTGCCTTTCCAAATCATGTCCAATCAATTGAATTCCTCCCAGGTGGACTCCAATCAAGTTGTAGAAACATCTCAAGGATGTGATCAATGGAAACAGGATGCACCTGAGCTCAATTACGACTCTCATAGCAAAGGGTCTGAGTACTTATGTAAATAAGGGATTTATTCTTTTTTTATATAAACTTTTAATAAACTTTGCTTTGTCATTATGGGGTATTGTGTGTAGATTGATGAGAAAACAAATCTAATCAATTTTAGAATAAGGCTGTAACGTAGCAAGATGTGGAAAAAGTCAAGGGTTCTGAATACTTTCCGAATGCACTGTATATGAGTGTGTATGTGTGTTTGTGTGTGTCTATCTACTTTCCGTAACTAAGTGTGTGTGCAGTACTCTGTCTCTCTGTAGACTATATGTAGGTAGTGTGTGTGTTAGATCTATGTAGACTATATGTAGGTAGTGTGTGTTTGTGTTATCTCTCTGTAGACTATATGTAGGTAGTGTGTGTGTGTTATCTCTATGTAGACTATATGTAGGTAGTGTGTGTGTGTTATCTCTCTGTAGACTATATGTAGGTAGTGTGTGTGTGTGTTATCTCTCTGTAGACTATATGTAGGTAGTGTGTGTGTGTGTTATCTCTCTGTAGACTATATGTAGGTAGTGTGTGTGTGTTATCTCTATGTAGACTATATGTAGGTAGTGTTTGTGTTATCTCTATGTAGACTATATGTAGGTAGTGTGTGTTATCTCTATGTAGACTATATGTATGTAGTGTGTGTGTGTTATCTCTATGTAGACTATTTGTAGGTAGTATGTGTGTGTGTTATATCTCTATGTAGACTATATGTAGGTAGTGTGTGTGTGTTATCTCTATGTAGACTATATGTAGGTAGTGTGTGTGTGTGTGTTATCTCTATGTAGACTATATGTAGGTAGTGTGTGTGTGTGTGTGTTATCTCTATGTAGACTATATGTAGGTAGTGTGTGTTATCTCTATGTAGACTATATGTAGGTAGTGTGTGTGTGTGTTATCTCTATGTAGACTATATGTAGGTAGTGTGTGTGTGTGTGTTATCTCTATGTAGACTATATGTAGGTAGTGTGTGTGTGTTATCTCTATGTAGACTATATGTAGGTAGTGTGTGTGTGTTATCTCTATGTAGACTACATGTAGGTAGTGTGTGTGTGTGTGTGTTATCTCTATGTAGACTATATGTAGGTAGTGTGTGTGTGTGTTATCTCTATGTAGACTATATGTAGGTAGTGTTTGTGTTACCTCTCTGTAGACTATATGTAGGTAGTGTGTGTGTGTGTGTTATCTCTATGTAGACTATATGTAGGTAGTGTGTGTGTTAGATCTCTGTAGATGTAGGTTGTGTGCGTTATGTAGAGCTAGGAGCGGGTTCTATAAATAAATCGGTCTGCAGTGGGCTCACAGGCGGAATAATCTATCTGACACGGGGCGGGGGGGGGGAGAGGATGCAAAGCTGTCATTAAGGCTAAGGGTGGCTACTTTTAAGAATCTCAAATGTAAAATATATTTTGATTTGTTTAACACATTTTTGGTTACTGCATGATTCAATATGTGTTATTTCATAGTTTGATGTCTTCACTATTATTTTACAATGTAAAATGTTTTAGAAATAAAGAAAATCCGTGGAATGAGTAGGTGTGTCCAAATACTTTATTGGTTAGATATTTTCTTCTTGGGTGAGAATGTTTTTCATACATTCTGGTAATCTACCAGAGCAACCAAAGACTAAACTACAGATACAGTAGCAGACAAACCTGACTTCTTTCAGTCAGCTGAGAGCCAGAGAGATGTTTTCAATCCTCAACACATCTTCATTTAACCCTGTGTTTTCTACAGCTGGACTTATTACCGCAGGGCCAGCGTTCTCTTGAACTGGTGTGTATGGGAGAATGGGTGACCACATCTCATTTGTTGCCTAGATGGTGTTGGAATGTGCAGCGCTACATCCCCATTGGAAAGGGGATTAGGGTCTTCAAAAAACTGGAGGCCTAAATCACTGTCGTGTTTGGACTACAACATCCTCTTAACGTTTCTGAATAGTCTTTCTATGCTTGTGTTTATAGATCAGGTAAGAGTTTGACCAAAATAATGGAAACGCCATGCATGCGCCCCTCCGTGGGGATAGATCCAGAATCTCCTAAATCTTTAACATGTATTGACTCATGAGGTTGAATACTTCAAGATATATTAGTGTTTTTTTTATATGTTCGAATGTTTCTTCCACATTGACAGAGTATTTTGTGTAGATTGTTGACAGAAAAATGACAATTAAATACATTTTAATCCCACTTTGTAACACAACAAAATGTGGAAAAAGTGTGAATACTTTGAACACACTGTATTTCCCACGGTCTGCATTCCATTGACCTCTTTATCACATTAATAACCTCTCTGTCCCCCCCTTCTCTCTCCCCTCTCTACCTCTCTCTCTCTACCTCTGTCTTCTCTCCCCCCCTCTCTCTCTCAACCTCTCTCTCTCAACCTCTCTCTCTCCCTGTCTTCTCCTCCCCTCTTTTTTTTCTTTACCTCTCTCCCCCCTCTTGCTCTCTCCACCTCTCTCTCACCCTGTCTTCTCCCCCTCCCCTCTCTCTCTTTTTTTTCTCTCTCTCCCTGTCTTCTCCCCCCTCACTCTCTCGATCTCTCTCTTTTACTCTTTGTCTTTGCCAGGTGATGGAGGTGAAGGGTCAGATGATTCATGTCCCAGAATCCTCTACTCTGATGTTCCTGGGTTCCCCCCGGGTGGACAAGCTGGAGGAGCTGATGGGCAGGGGCCTCTACCTGTCAGACATCCCCATCCACGACGCCACGCGTGACGTCATACTGGTGGGACAGCAGGCCAAGGCACAGGACGGCCTCAAGAACAGGATGGACAAACTCAAGGTACAGTCACACACACATGCAATACACACACACACACACACGTACACACACACATAGTCACACACACATACACGTGTGCTCACACTCATTATTCTGTCATGTAGATATTCAGCCGTGGACTGATCCGGCTTCAGAAGAAGAGGGGACGCGTCGGTCACTAAACCTTTACTCCATCATCCACATTCTACTATATCCCTCTGCTCTTCCCCAGGCCACTCTAGAAAAGACACACCAAGCTCTAGAAGAGGAGAAGAGGAGGACAGTAGACCTTCTCTACTCCATTTTTCCTGGTGACGTGGCCCAGAAGCTGTGGCAGGGGGAGTCTGTCCCCGCCAGGAAGTTTGATGATGTCACCATGTTGTTCTCTGACATCGTGGGCTTCACGGCAGTGTGTGCCCAGTGTACCCCCATGCAGGTCATCAGCATGCTCAACGAGCTCTACACACGCTTTGACTACCAGTGTGGAATACTGGATGTGTATAAGGTATGAACACACACCTGTTTGCACATGCACATACTGTGCACTCAGTGCATGCGTGTTATATGTGTCAGGGTTGGGGTCGATTCTGAATTGAGTTGTGAATTGTTCTTTAATTCCAATTCAATTATTTGAAAAATAATTTGAATTGAATTGCAATTCAATTATTGTATTTGAATTGAATTTTAATTGGCCACACCCCACAGGAAGCAGAATTTGAATTAAAGGAATTAGAATTTAATTCAATGAAATCCAAATGCCTTATTTATTCTACACATCACCAGAGCAATGTTTATTTTGACATCATGCATGGTTACCAATACCATTTAGCATAAGG
Source organism: Salmo trutta (assembly GCF_901001165.1). NCBI lineage: Eukaryota > Metazoa > Chordata > Actinopteri > Salmoniformes > Salmonidae > Salmo > Salmo trutta. The sequence goes on from NC_042982.1 coordinate 35,049,795, forward strand.
TTGAAACATTTCGTCTTTAAAACTCATTCTCTTTAACAATTTTAAATAATTACAGTGGTCTGGAAATAATTCCCTTAATGTTTTGAAATATCAGAAGAAATGTTTTTTTTTCTCCCATAATGCATTAGATCAAACACTGCAGTATGGAAGGGAACAATCTAACATCTCATGACAAAGAAAAATACTGTTTGACATGTTTCAGTTATAATAAAACGTATATTTCATATGGTATGTGTATTATTTGCATTAATAAGTGGCATATCCTTTTTATAAAATATTTGTCAAATTAATGAGACTTTCATGTTTCACATCTCAGTTGATTCAAATTATATTCAATTTCTTCTTCCTGTGGGGTGTGGCCAATTCAAATTCAATTCAAAGTTATTGTTCACAATTGACACCAACCCTGATATGTGTCATCTGTCCACATAGGAGAGGTTTAGTGCAATTGAGTAATGGTGCTGCCTTGGGTAAATACAAGGATCAATCAAGTTGTTTTAAATCAGCAACGTGTGTGTGTGTGTGTGTGTGCGTGTGCGTGCGTATGTGGAAAAACACACTGATTAATGGCCAATGTAACGGTGCTTAACATGAGTGTGTCAGTACTGGCTGCCTGACAGAGTGGCATTACAGCAAGGCCCAGTGCGTCCATTAACAACCATCACTCCCTCTATCCATCCATTAACAACCATCACTCCCTCTATCCGTCCATTAACAACCATCACTCCCTCTATCCATCCATTAACAACCATCACTCCCTCTATCCATCCATTAACAACCATCACTCCCTCTATCCATCCATTAACAACCATCACTCCCTCTATCCGTCCATTAACAACCATCACTCCCTCTATCCGTCCATTAACAACCATCACTCCCTCTATCCGTCCATTAACAACCATCACTCCCTCTATCCGTCCATTAACAACCATCACTCCCTCTATCCGTCCATTAACAACCATCACTCCCTCTATCCGTCCATTAACAACCATCACTCCCTCTATCCGTCCATTAACAACCATCACTCCCTCTATCCGTCCATTAACAACCATCCATCCATTAACAACCATCACTCCCTCTATCCGTCCATTAACAACCATCACTCCCTCTATCCATCCATTAACAACCATCCATCCATTAACAACCATCCATCCATTAACAACCATCACTCCTTCTATCCGTCCATTAACAACCATCACTCCCTCTATCCGTCCATTAACAACCATCACTCCCTCTATCCATCCATTAACAACCATCACTCCCTCTATCCGTCCATTAACAACCATCCATCCATTAACAACCATCACTCCCTCTATCCGTCCATTAACAACCATCACTCCCTCTATCCGTCCATTAACAACCATCACTCCCTCTATCCGTCCATTAACAACCATCACTCCCTCTATTCGTCCATTAACAACCATCACTCCCTCTATCCATCCATTAACAACCATCACTCCCTCTATCCGTCCATTAACAACCATCACTCCCTCTATCCGTCCATTAACAACCATCACTCCCTCTATTCGTCCATTAACAACCATCACTCCCTCTATCCGTCCATTAACAACCATCACTCCCTCTATCCGTCCATTAACAACCATCACTCCCTCTATCCGTCCATTAACAACCATCACTCCCTCTATCCATCCATTAACAACCATCACTCCCTCTATCCATCCCTCCATCACTACATCAGCTCGTCCTTCGCTAGGGTTTGATCCAGCAGAGATACAGACAATTTTTCTTTCCCTTCCTCTCTCTTCACCCTTCCACTTTTTTACTTGACTCTTCCCCTTCTCTCTTTCTACTACCATTTTCTCTTGTTTCCACTTTCACCTTTCTCCCTCTCTCTTTTCCTGCTCCATGTGAGGAGAGAGAGAGAGAACCTTATGTTCCCATTGTCATGGTTACTTTGGATAAATGACTGTGACTGGCTGAAAATGAGAGTTGTGTTTCTTGTTGTCAGGTACAGCTTTTGAGTGTTTTTTTTACTTGTTTTATAATTTTTTATTATGAAAATGTTTAAATTTGATGAAAATACTGAAATCAAATCAACTGAAATGCTCATGGCTTCATGGAGTCTCCTCCAATCCCCATGTAGATTGAGACTATAGGCGACGCCTACTGTGTTGCGGGCGGGCTCCACCAGAAGATTGACAGCCATGCCAAGCCAATCGCACTCATGGCCCTGAAGATGATGGAGCTGTCAGAGGAGGTGTTAACGCCGGACAGCAAATCCATCAAGGTGAGTCTTCGCTTGGCACGGGGAGGGGGGCACTTTCTCCCTGACTTTCTTTTTCTGTCTTATTTTCTCTCTCCCTTTTCACTCCCCCTCTCTCTCTTTCTCTCTCTCCCTCCCTTTCTTTCTCTCCCTTTTCACCCTCTCCTACTCTGTCTCTGTCTCTCTTCTCATTCAAATTTAAATGTGGTTTACACCTATAATTTAAAGCATCTGTAAGCTAATCATTGCGGTGCTGTGTTGTGCTATTGTGTTGTGCTAGCTGTTTTGTGCTGTGTTGTGTTATGTGCTGTGCTGTGCTGTGCTGTGTTAGCTGTGATGTTCCACAGACAGAAGGGGTAACACAGTGTCACAGGGGCTATAATGCTGAAGAATCCTTTTAGAGCGTTTTCTCATCAAATCAAATCAAAGTTTATTTGTCACGTGCGCCGAATACATCAGGTGTAGACCTTACAGTGAAGTGCTTACTTACAGGCTCTAACCAATAGGGCAAAAAAGGAATTAGGTGAACAATGGGTAGGTAAAGAAATAAAACAACAGTAAAAAGACAGTGAAAAATAACAGTAGTGAGGCTATATACAGTAGAGGCTATATACAGTAGAGAGGCTATAACAGTAGAGAGGCTATAACAGTAGAGAGGCTATATACAGTAGTGAGGTTATATACAGTAGTGAGGCTATATACAGTAGAGGCTATATACAGTAGAGGCTATATACAGTAGAGAGGCTATATACAGTAGAGAGGCTACATACAGTAGAGAGGCTGTATACAGTAGAGAGGCTATATACAGTAGTGAGGCTATATACAGTAGTGAGGCTATATACAGTAGAGAGGCTATATACAGTAGAGCCTATATACAGTAGAGAGGCTATATACAGTAGAGAGGCTATATACAGTAGAGAGGCTATATACAGTAGAGGCTATATACAGTAGAGAGGCTATATACAGTAGAGAGGCTATATACAGTAGTGAGGCTATATACAGTAGAGAGGCTACATACAGTAGAGAGGCTATATACAGTAGAGAGGCTATATACAGTAGAGAGGCTATATACAGTAGAGAGGCTACATACAGTAGAGAGGCTACATACAGTAGAGAGGCTATATACAGTAGAGAGGCTATATACAGTAGAGAGGCTATATACAGTAGAGAGGCTATATACAGTAGTGAGGCTATATACAGTAGAGGCTATATACAGTAGAGGCTATATACAGTAGAGAGGCTATATACAGTAGAGAGGCTATATACAGTAGAGAGGCTACATACAGTAGAGAGGCTATATACAGTAGTGAGGCTATATACAGTAGTGAGGCTATATACAGTAGAGAGGCTATATACAGTAGAGCCTATATACAGTAGAGAGGCTATATACAGTAGAGAGGCTATATACAGTAGAGAGGCTATATACAGTAGAGGCTATATACAGTAGAGAGGCTATATACAGTAGAGAGGCTATATACAGTAGTGAGGCTATATACAGTAGAGAGGCTACATACAGTAGAGAGGCTATATACAGTAGAGAGGCTATATACAGTAGAGAGGCTATATACAGTAGTGAGGCTATATACAGTAGTGAGGCTATATACAGTAGAGGCTATATACAGTAGAGAGGCTATATACAGTAGTGAGGCTATATACAGTAGTCAGGCTATATACAGTAGAGAGGCTATATACAGTAGCGAGGCTATATACAGTAGCGAGGCTATATACAGTAGAGAGGCTATATACAGTAGTGAGGCTATATACAGTAGTGAGGCTATATACAGTAGAGAGGCTATATACAGTAGAGAGGCTATGTACAGTAGAGAGGCTATATACAGTAGTGAGGTTATATACAGTAGTGAGGTTATATACAGTAGTGAGGCTATATACAGTAGAGAGGCTATATACAGTAGATAGGCTATATACAGTAGAGGCTATATACAGTAGTGAGGTTATATACAGTAGTGAGGTTATATACAGTAGAGAGGCTATATACAGTAGAGAGGCTATATACAGTAGTGAGGCTATATACAGTAGAGAGGCTATAAAAGTAGTGAGGCTATATACAGTAGAGAGGCTATATACAGTAGAGAGGCTATATACAGTAGTGAGGTTATATACAGTAGTGAGGTTATATACAGTAGAGAGGCTATATACAGTAGAGAGGCTATATACAGTAGTGAGGCTATATACAGTAGAGAGGCTATAAAAGTAGTGAGGCTATATACAGTAGAGAGGCTATATACAGTAGAGAGGCTATATACAGTAGAGAGGCTATATACAGTAGAGAGGCTGTATACAGTAGAGAGGCTGTATACAGTAGCGAGGCTATATACAGTAGAGAGACTATATACAGTAGAGAGGCTATATACAGTAGAGAGGCTATATACAGTAGAGAGGCTATATACAGTAGAGAGGCTATAACAGTAGAGAGGCTATATACAGTAGAGAGGCTATATACAGTAGTGAGGCTATATACAGTAGAGAGGCTATATACAGTAGAGAGGCTACATACAGTAGAGAGGCTATATACAGTAGAGAGGATATAACAGTAGAGAGGCTATATACAGTAGAGAGGCTATATACAGTAGAGGCTATAACAGTAGTGAGGCTATATACAGTAGAGAGGCTATATACAGTAGAGAGGCTATATACAGTAGAGAGGCTATATACAGTAGAGAGGCTATATACAGTAGTGAGGTTATATACAGTAGAGAGGCTATATACAGTAGAGAGGCTATATACAGTAGTGAGGTTATATACAGTAGAGAGGCTATATACAGTAGAGAAGCTATATACAGTAGAGAGGCTATATACAGTAGTGAGGCTATATACAGTAGTGAGGCTATATACAGTAGATAGGCTATATACAGTAGAGAGGCTATATACAGTAGAGAGGCTATATACACTAGAGAGGCTATATACAGTAGTGAGGTTATATACAGTAGAGAGGCTATATACAGTAGAGAGGCTATATACACTAGAGAGGCTATATACAGTAGTGAGGTTATATACAGTAGAGAGGCTATATACAGTAGAGAGGCTATATACAGTAGAGAGGCTATATACAGTAGAGGCTATATACAGTAGAGAGGCTATATACAGTAGCGAGGCTATAACAGTAGAGAGGCTATAACAGTAGCGAGGCTATATACAGTAGTGAGGCTATAAAAGTAGCGAGGCTACATACAGAAACCGGTTAGTCAGGCTGATTGAGGTAGTATGTACATGTAGATATGGTTAAAGTGACTATGCATATATGATGAACAGAGAGTAGCCGTAGCGTTAAAGAGGGGTTGGTGGGTGGGACACAATGCAGGTAGCCCGGTTAGCCAATGTGCGGAAGCACTGGTTGGTCGGGCCAATAAGTTAGTATGTACATTTAATTTAAATTGTAACTTTATTTAACTAGGCAAGTCAGTTAAGAACATATTCTTATTTTCAATGATGGCCAAGAACAGTGGGTTAACTGCCTTGTTCAGGAGCAGAACAACAGATTTTTACCTTGTCAGCTCGGGGATTCAATCTTGCAACCTTTCAGTTACCAGTCCAACGCTCTAACCACTAGGCTACCTGCCGCCACCACATGAATGTATAGTTTAAAGTGACTATGAATATATGATAAACAGAGTAGCAGCAGCGTAAAGGAGGGGATGGGGGGCGGGGAACACAATGCAAATAGTCCGGGTAGCCATTTGATTACCTGTTCAGGAGTCTTATGGCTTGGGGCTAAAAACTGTTGAGAAGCCTTTTTGTACTAGACTTGGCACTCCGGTACCGCTTGCTATGCGGTAGTAGAGAGAACAGTCTATGACTGGGGTGGCTGGAGTCTTTGACAGTTTTTAGGGACTTCCTCTGACACCGCCTGGTGTAGAAGTCCTGGTTGGCAGGCAGCTTAGCCCCAGTGATGTACTGGGCCGTAAGCACTATCCTCTGTAGTGCCTTGCGGTCGGAGGCCGAGCAATTGCCGTACCAGGCAGTGACGCAACCAGTCAGGATGCTCTCGATGTTGCAGCTGTAGAACCTTTTGAGGATCTCAGGACCCATGCCAAATCTTTTTAGTTTCCCGAGGGGGAATAGGCTTTATTGTGCCCTCTTCATGACCTTCTTGGTGTGTTTGGACCATTCTAATTTGTTGGTGATGTGGACACCAAGGAACTTGAAGCTCTCAACCTGCTCCACTACAGCCCCGTCGATGAGAATGGGGGCGTGCTCGGTCCTCCTTTTCCAGTAGTCCACAATCATCTCCTTAGTCTTGGTTACGTTGATGGAGAGGTTGTTATTCTGGCACCACCCGGCCAGGTCTCTGACCTCCCTATAGGCTGTCTCGTCGTTGCCGGTGATCAGGCCTACCACTGTTGTGTTGTCTGCAAAATTAATGATGGTGTTGGAGTCGTGCCTGGCCATGCAGTCGTGGGTGAACAGGGAATACAGGAGGGGACTGAGCACGCACCCCTGAGGGGCTCCAGTGTTGAGGATCAGCGTGGCAGATGTGTTGCTACCTACCCTCACCACCTGGGGGCAGCCCGTCAGGAAGTCCAGGATCCAACACCAAATATTTTAGTGTCCAAGTCCTGAAGCAATGGGACTCCCTAAATCTTTCTCAGATTATTACAAATCCCACAAGGTATGACTCCAAACACCCAGAAAAGGCTACTTTTCTTGTTATTATGCTCACAAATAATCCTGATAGGTATCAGTCTGGTGTTTTCTGTAATGACCTTGTGATCACTGTTTTACAGCCTGTGTTCATAATGGCTGCTCAGTGAAACGACCTGTCCTGATTTGTCATAGACGCGTGCTAACCTCTCTGGCGCATGTGGGACGAACTCGTCCCACCTACGTAACAGCCACTGAAATCCAGTGGCGCGATTTTTGAATCGTTAGAAATACTATTACTTCAATTTCTCAAACATATGACTATTTTACAGCTATTTAAAGACAAGAATCTCGTTAATCTAACCCCACTGTCCGATTTCAAAAAGGCTTTACAACGAAAGCAAAACATTAGATTATGTCAGCAGAGTGCCCAGCCAGAAATAATCAGACACCCATTTTTCAAGCTAGCATATCATGTCACATAAACCCAAACCACAGCTAAATGCAGCACTAACCTTTTATGATCTTCATCAGATGACACACCTAGGACATTGTGTTATACAATACATGCATGTCTGTTCAATCAAGTTCATATTTATATCAAAAAACAGCTTTTTACATTAGCATGTGACGTTCAGAAAAAGCATAACCCCCGCAAACTTCCGGGGAATTTACTAACAGTTTGCTAAATTACTCACGATAAACGTTCACAAAAAGCATAACAATTATTTTAAGAATTATAGATACATTACTCCTCTATGCACTCGATATGTCCGATTTTAAAATAGCTTTTCGGATGAAGCACATTTTGCAATAATCTAAGTACATAGCCCGGCATCACAGGGCTAGCTATTTAGACACACACGCAGGTCAGCCTCCACCAAAATCACATTTCCTATAAGAAAAATGTTCTTACCTTGCTTGTTCTTCGTCAGAATACACTGCCAGGACTTCTACTTCAATAACAAATGTTGGTTTGGTCCCAAATAATCCATCGTTATATCCAAACAGCGACGTTTTGTTCGTGAGTTCTAGACACTATCAGAATGCTACATCACGGTCTCGAGCATGGCGCATTGGCGTGACAAAAAATGTCTAAATATTCCATTACCGTACTTCGAAGCATGTCAACCGCTGTTTAAAACCAATTTTTATGCCATTTATCTCGTAGAAAAGTGATAATATTCCGACCGGAATATGCATTGAGCCTAAACAGCCGAATAAAATTTCTCCTCAGGAGCGAATCGTGCACGCGCCTCATTCAAAGGTCCTCTGAGCCGCCACTTGCCAAAGCCGATAATGTGTTTCAGCCTGAGGCTGCCTCGTTAACCTTCAGTTATTTCCCGGGTTCTGAGAGCCTATCGGAGCCCTGGGAATTGTCACGTTACAGCTAAGATCCTTACTTTTCAATAAACAGATGCAAGACGCACGACTCCTTGTCAGACAGGGTACTTCCTGCTTGAAACCTTGTCAGGTTTTTGCCTGCCATCGGAGTTCTGTTATACTCACAGACACCATTCAAACAGTTTTAGAAAATTCAGAGTGTTTTCTATCCAAACCTGAACAATAATATGCATATTCTAGCTTCTGAGTTGGTGTAGGAGGCAGTTAAAAATGGGCACATATTTTTTCCAAAATTCTCAATACTGCCCCCTATCCCAAACAGGCTAAAACACTTTAATGAGCAAGCCTTCCTTCATGAACTGGCCTCTGTAAAATGATATAGAATCAGCTTGATCCCCTCTGTCGAAGACGCTTGAACCTTCTTTTTTGATATTTTCAGTGGTGTTGTTAACAAACACGCCCCCATAAAGAAAATGAGAATTTAAAACAGGTTCAGCCCCTGGTTTGATCGTGATCTTCCAGTGTTACTGCACCTCAAGAATGGCTCTCGTTCAGGCAAATGAGAAATAAGTGCATTCAGGCTATCCGGAAGGGAAAAGTTAGTTACATTAAGGAGCAGTTCTCTCTCTGTGGGTCTAACCCCAAGAAGTTCTGGAAAACGGTTAAAGACCTGGAGAATAAACCCTCATTCTCACAGCTGCCCATGTCCCTTAAAGTTGATGATGTGGTTGTTACTGACAAGAAGCATATGGCTGAGCTCTTTAATCACCACTTCATTAAGTCAGGATTCCTATTTGACTCAGCCATGCCTACTTGCCCGTCCAACATTTCCTCATCTCCCACCCCTTCTAATGCAACTATCCCCGATGCTTCTCCCTCTTTTTCCCCTGCCCCGCTACAGAGTTTCTCCCTGCAGGTAGTCACTGAGTCCGAGGTACTAGAGGAGCTACTGAAACTTGACCCCAAACAAACCATCTGGGTCAGATGGTTTGGACCTGTTCTTCTTTAAGGTTGCTACCCCTATCACCGCCAAGCCTATTTCCAACCTTTTTAACCTCTCTCTCCTTTCTGGGGAGGTTCCCATTACTTGGAAGGCAGTCACGGTTTATGCTTTATTTAAAGGGGGAGATCAAGCTGATCCTAACTGTTAAAGGCCTATTTCTGTTTTGCCCTGTTTGTCAAAAGTGTTAGAAAAACTTGTCAATAATCAACTGACTGGCTTTCTTGATGTCTATAGTATTCTCTCTGGTATGCAATCTGGTTTCCGCTCAGGTTATGGATATGTCACCGCAACCTTAAAGGTCCTCAATGATGTCATCATTGCCCTTGATTCTAAGCAATATTATGCTGCTATTTTTATTGACTTGGCCAAAGCTTTTGACACGGTAGACCATTCCATTCTTGTGGGCTGGCTAAGGAATATTGGTGTCTCTGAGGGGACTTTGGCCGGGTTTGCTAACTACCTCTCTCAAAGAGTGCAGTGTATAAAGTCAGAAAATCTGCTGTCTCAGCCACTGCTTGTCACCAAGGGAGTACCCCAAGGCTCAATCCTAGGCCCCACGCTCTTCTCAATTTACATCAACAACATAGCTCAGGCAGTAGGAAGCTCTCTCATCCATTTATATGCAGATGATACAGTCTTATACTCAGCTGGCCCCTCCCCAGATTTTGTGTTAAATGCTCTACAAGAAAGCTTTCTTAGTGTCCAACAAGCTTTCACTACCCTTACCCTTGTTCTGAACACCTCCAAAACAAAGGTCATGTGGTTTGGTAAGAAGAATGCGCCTCTCTCCACAGGTGTGATTACTACCTCTGAGAGTTTAGAGCTTGAGGTAGTCACCTCATACAAGTACTTGGGAGTATGGCTAGACGGTACACTGCTCTTCTCTCAGCACATATCAAAGCTGCAGGGTATAGTTAAATCTAGACTTGGTTTCCTCTATCGTAATCAGTCCTCTTTCACCCCAGCTGCCAAACTAACCCTGATTCAGATTACCATTCTACCCATGCTAGATTACGGAGACATAATTAATAGATCGGCAGGTAAGGGTGCTCTCGAGCGGCTAGATGTTCTTTACCATTCGTCCATTAGCTTTGCCACCAATGCTCCTTATAGGACACATCACTGCACTCTATACTCCTCTGTAAACTGGTCATCTCTGTATACCCTTCGTAAGACCCACTGGTTGATGCTTATTTTTAAAACCCTCTTAGGCCTCACTCCCCCCCTATCTGAGATATCTACTGCAGCACTCATCCTCCACATACAACACCTGTTCTGCCAGTCACATTCTGCTAAAGGTCCCCAAAGCAAACACATCCCTGGGTCGCTCATCTTTTCATTTCGCTGCAGCTAGCGACTGGAACAAGCTGCAACTAGCGACTGGAATGAGCTTCAAGAAACACTCAAACTGGACAGTTTTATCTCAATCTTTTCATTCAAAGACTCAATCATAGACGCTCTTACTCACAGTTGTGGCTGCTTTGCATGATGTATTGTTGTCTCTACCTTCTTGCCCTTTGTGCTGTTGTCTGTGCCCAATAATGTTTGTACCATGTTTTGTGCCTCTACCATGTTGTGTTGCTACCATGCTGTGTTGTCATGTGTTGCTGCCTTGCTATGTTGTTGTCTTAGGTCTCTCTTTATGCAGTGTTGTGTTGTCTCTCTCGTCGTGATGTGTGTTTTGTCCTATATTATGTTTTTTTTTATAATACTTTTTTCAATCCCAGCCCCCGTCCCCGCAGGAGGTCTTTTGCCTTTTGGTAGGCCGTCATTGTTCAGGTGTCACCTTCCGGAGACACCTGAAACCCCACCTCTTTAAGGAATACCTGGGATAGGATTAAGTAATCCTTCTAACCCCCCCACCCCCCCCCCCAAAAAAAAAATACACTTCTCAAAAAAATAAAGGGAACACTAAAATAACACATCATTGATCTGAATGAATTAAATAATCTTATTAAATACTTTTTTCTTTACATAGTTGAATGTGCTGACAACAAAATCACACAAAAATAATCAATGGAAATCCAATTTATCAACCCATGGAGGTCTGGATTTGGAGTCACACTCAAAATTAAAGTGTAAAACCACACTACAGGCTCATCCAACTTTGATGTAATGTCCTTAAAACAAGTCAAAATGAGGCTCAGTAGTGTGTGTGGCCTCCATGTGCCTGTATAACCTCCCTACAACGCCTGGGCATGCTCCTGATGAGGTGGCGGATGGTCTCCTGAGGGATCTCCTCGCAGACCTGGACTAAAGCATCCGCCAACTCCTGGACAGTCTGTGGTGCAACGTGGCGTTGGTGGATGGAGCGAGACATGATGTCCCAGATGTGCTCAATTGGATTCAGGTCTGGGGAACGGGTGGACCAGTCCATAGCATCAATGCCTTCCTCTTGCAGGAACTGCTGACACACTCCAGCCACATGAGGTCTAGCATTGTCTTGCATTAGGATGAACCCAGGGCCAACCGCACCAGCATATGGTCTCACAAGGGGTCTGAGGATCTCATCTCGGTACCTAATGGCAGTCAGGCTACCTCTGGCGAGCACATGGAGGGCTGTGCGGACCCCCAAAGAAATGCCACCCCACACCATGACTGACCCACCGCCAAACCCGGTCATGCTGGAGGATGTTGCAGGCAGCAGAACGTTCTCCACGGCGTCTCCAGACTGTCACGTCTGTCACATGTGCTCAGTGTGAACCTGCTTTCATCTGTGAAGAGCACAGGGCGCCAGTGGCGAATTTGCCAATCTTGGAGTTCTCTGGCAAATGCCAAACGTCCTGCACGGTGTTGGGCTGTAAGCACAACCCCCACCTGTGGACGTCTGGCCCTCATACCACCCTCATGGAGTCTGTTTCTGACCGTTTGAGCAGACACATGCACATTTGTGGCCTGCTGGAGGTCATTTTGCAGGGCTCGGGCAATGCTCCTCCTTGCACAAAGGCGGAGGTAGCGGTCCTGCTGCTGGGTTGTTGCCCTCCTACGGCCTCCTCCACGTCTCCTGATGTACTGGCCTGTCTCCTGGTAGCGCCTCCATGCTCTGGACACTACGCTGACAGACACAGCAAACCTTCTTGCCACAGCTCGCATTGATGTGCCATCCTGGATAAGCTGCACTACCTGAGCCACTTGTGTGGGTTGTAGACTCCGTCTCATGCTACCACTAGAGTGAAAGCACCGCCAGCATTCAAAAGTGACCAAAACATCAGCCAGGAAGCATAGGAACTGAGACGTGGTCTGTGGTTACCACCTGCAGAACCACTCCTTTATTGGGGGTGTCTTGCTAATTGCCTATAATTTCCACCTGTTGTCTATTCCATTTGCACAACAGCATGTGAAATTTATTGTCAATCAGTGTTGCTTCCTAAGTGGACAGTTTGATTTCACAGAAGTGTGATTGACTTGGAGTTACATTGTGTTGTTTAAGTGTTCCCTTTATTTTTTTGAGCAGTATATATAGATGTACTATTGTAAAGTGTTTGTTCCACTGGATATCATAAGGTGAATGCACCATTTTGTAAGTCGCTCTGGATAAGAGCGTCTGCTAAATGACGTAAATGTAAATGTAGTGAAATAAATGTTAAATAAAAATATTAAAAAACTCGTGAGAGGAAGTCCAGTAGTGGGAGAGGATGAAACTAGGTGAAACTGGGCCGACATCGATGAAACATCTGATCTCAATACATTTTTCTGTTCCCAAAACGATAATCTATTATGAACACATTGCACTACGTTTTATAGACTTGACACTTTGCCAAAGTAAAAAAATAACTAATTGTTTAGCAGGAGTGCAAAGGTCAAACTGAGTTTGTGTACACCCGCACTTCACAGAGGAGGCGTTGCTAACAGAAATATGGAAATTCGTGCTACAACGCGCCAGTAAGATCTGGTTTTGACTACCTCCTTGCTTGTTCTGCCCACTATGCTTCATTTGCTCCCATGGTAAACGCCACAGATTAATTATCTTGTAGGGCTGGGCAATATGGCCAAAATATCATATCACTGTATTATTATTTTTTGGACAGTATGACAGTATTTGATGTTTTTGAATAGTAAAAGTTCTAAATTTGCTTTATGAGTAGTACGTGACCCTAGGGTCCTTACCTGTACATTCTAAGTGATTTCAATGGGTCTTTCTCCATTCTGATTGTTATACTGTTCAATTCAAATTCAACCAAAAATCATCTCCTGCATTTCCATCAATTTCTGCATATCAAATCAAACTTTATTTGTGACATGCACAGAGTACAACAAGTGTAGACTTTACCGTGAAATGCTTACTTACAAGCCTTTAACCAACAGTGCAGTTCAAGAACAGTGCACTCATTTGAGATAATATCCACACTGCTACGTCGGGCTGCACGATATGGGCAAAAAAACTAGGCCTTATTTTTAACCAAATGTTGCGATTTGACTTGTGATTTAGAGCAAAACACTTGGGTGAACTGTTGGAACCATGGAAATAGAATGATTATTCTAATTCTATTAGTTAGAATATAATAGTTGGCACTTCGAATACAGTGTTATGTTGACATGACAATGAATGAAAATGACAGGGAGGCGTAATTCTTACAGGGTAGGAACCAAAGGCTACATTAAATGTTTCTTTGTATAGCCAACATATTCATGCTTCACTTATTCTTCTTAGATTTAGAAGATACTGTTGCACAAACGACATGCTGATTTAGGCCTACACCATTAGCTCTTATTCAGTACATTTATTAGCTAGCTAGCTCTCCAGCTAATTAGCGATTACCATTAGCGGCTAACACGATTTAGCTTAACTTGCTAAGAAAAGACAAACTAGATGTTTGCAGATGTAAGAAACACAAATGAATAATGTAATTATAGAATGTTAGTGGATTTATATTATGAAGCAAAGGGGAAACAACTTCGTTGTCATCAACATTGGTGTGGGGCTAGGTCTTTATTTTTATTTTATTTCACCTTTATTTAACCAGGTAGGCAAGTTGAGAACAAGTTCTCATTTACAATTGCGACCTGGCCAAGATAAAGCAAAGCAGTTCGACAACATACAACAACACAGAGTTACACATGGAGTAAACAACATACAGTCAATAATACAGTAGAAAAAAATAAGACTATATACAATGTGAGCAAATGATGTGAGATAAGGGAGGTAAAGGCAAAAAAATGCCATGGTGGCAAAGTAAATAAAGTATAGCAAGAAAAACACTGGAATGGTAGATTTGTAGTTTGAAGAAAGTTCAAAGTTCAAATCTAAATAATATGGTGCAAAGGAGCAAAATAAATAAAATAAATAAATACAGTAGGGGAAGAGGTAGTAGTTTGGGCTAAATTATAGATGGGCTATGTACAGGTGCAGTGATATGTGAGCTGCTCTGACAGCTGGTGCTTAAAGCTAGTGAGGGAGATAAGTGTTTCCAGTTTCAGAGATTTTTGTAGTTCGTTCCAGTCATTGGCAGCAGAGAACTGGAAGGAGAGACGACCAAAGGAGGAGTTGGCTTTAGGGGTGACCAGAGAGATATACCTGCTGGAGCGCGTGCTACAGGTGGGTGCTGCTATGGTGACCAGTGAGCGGAGATAAGGGGGGACTTTACCTAGCAGGGTCTTGTAGATGACCTGGAGCCAATGTGTTTGGCGACGATTATGAAGTGAAGGCCAGCCAACGAGAGCATACAGGTCGCAGTGGTGGGTTGTATATGGGGGTTTGGTGACAAAACGGATGGCACTGTGATAGACTGCATCCAGCTTGTTGAGTAGGGTATTGGAGGCTATTTTGTAAATGACATCGCCGAAGTCGAGGATTGGTAGGATGGTCAGTTTTACGAGGGTATGTTTGGCAGCATGAGTGAAGGATGCTTTGTTGCGAAATAGGAAGCCAATTCTAGATTTCACTTTGGATTGGAGATGATTGATGTGAGTCTGGAAGGAGAGTTTACAGTCTAACCAGACACCTAGGTATTTGTAGTTGTCCACAAATTCTAAGTTAGAACCATCCAGAGAAGTTATGCTGGATGGGCGGGCAGGTGCAGGCAGCGATCGGTTGAAGAGCATGCATTTAGTTTTACTTGTGTTTAGGAGCAGTTGGAGACCACGGAAGTAGAGTTGAATGGCATTGAAGCTCGTCTGGAGGGTTGTTAACACAGTGTCCAAAGAAGGGCCAGAAGTATACAGAATGGTGTCTGTGTGGAAAGCGGCATTGAGAGAGAGAGAGAGAGCGGAGAGGGATGACTCAAGTAGCAGAGTAAACTATAAAAATGAACGTTACACACGGCGTGTCACATTTAACAAACCAAACATTCAAATATCGTTATAGAAGGTAAAGTAAAAACCCAAACCAGTCCGCGCATCAGTACCGGTAGATAGTAAAATATGGTATACCGCCCAGCCCTGCTATCTTGGGTTAGTTATGAATATCTTTGACTGTGCTGTGCTGTGCTGTGTTGTGTTGTGTTGTGTTGTGTTGTGCTAGCTGCTTGTCTTCCATTGGCCTGGCTTACAGTCCCAGATGTGTGTGTGTTGATATAATCATCTGTGTCATGGCACATTGGGAAGAAAGTGCTTAACCAGCTGTAGATGCTGACAATGGAGCCCCTTTCATCTTCCCCTTTATTGACAACTGATGACATGAAACGTGTCTTCACAAGGAAGAAAGCACACGCACACACACCACACACCACGCACAGGCACACATGCACAGACACACATGCACAGACACAAGCACATACACACATACATACACACACATACATACACACGAACACTACAATGTTTGTGCTTTTTTTGTTGTGTATGAGTGTACAATAAATGTGTGTGTGTGGATGTCCGTGTGCGTATGTATGCTTGCAGCTTGTGAGCACACCACCTATGTGTGTAATTCACTTATTGCGAACACATCGGTCGCCACGGTGATGGATAGAACATGGGAATGCGTAGTGTGCCGTTACCATGGTGATGGGAGAATCGTGGCGTGGCAGCAGGGCTGTTTTTGGCTAATTAATGACGGTTGTTTCTGTTAAGCTGTTGTTTCATGTCTTACAGGAAATACTTGAGCTTTGTGTTGGGCTGTTTTGTGTTAGGTTAGAGAGAAAGTCACATTCAGGCAATCTGCCTTTCTCCCGTCTCCACAGGTAGAGAGGCCCTTTTCTCTTACATCCAGCTGTCTATGTCAGTTGGCCAATAACACTGTCACAGAGTCAATATTGTGTGTGTGTGTGTGTGTGTGTGTGTGTGTGTGTGTGTGTGTGTGTGTGTGTGTGTGTGTGTGTGTGTGTCTGTCTGTGTCTGTGTCTGTGTGTCTGTGTGTCTGTGTCTGTGTCTGTGTCTCTGTGTGTGTGTTGGCTCAGAGCTCCAGGTTGTTTTTTAGCATGCTTCCACCTAGACTTTCTACCAAACGGCAACCAGCAATAAAAATAACCAACCTCACACAACCTTTAAAACACAACCTATGTCTCTCTCTCCGTTGTCATGACAACAAGGGTGCTGGGGTTCACATTTACAGTCACGACCGAAATTATTGGCACCCTTGATAGAGATGACAAAAAAATACTGTATAAAATAAATAATACAAATTCCGAGCATGGGAAAATTATATTATTTTCTACTAATACAATTACTGAGAGAAAAATGGGGTGTCAATAATTTTAACCCCTATCTTTTTGAGAGAGAAAAAAGTATTACTTGTTAAACAAATATTTTTTTCTGAGCAATTGTTTTAGTAGAAAATAATATAATTTAGCAATTATAGCTCAGTATTTGTATGATTTATTTTATTCTGTCTTTTTTGCTCATCTTTATCAAGGGTGCCAATAATTTTTGTCATAAACATATGCATTTGTATTTATTATGGATCCCCATTAGCTGCTGCTATGTGGTGAGCTGGATATGTCCTGGCTCAAACCAGGCTCCTGTTGGAGACCTCTGCTCTGCTGGTCGTCTAGAAGGAACCTAGCTCTGTTTAAACTAACATGCTGACTACCCCTAAATAAAAGTAAATAGAAAAAAGCAACCACCCATTCTGACTACACCAGGCATGCTGACTACACCGGGCATGTTAACTACATCGGGCATGCTGACTACACCGGGCATGTTAACTACATCGGGCATGCTGACTACACCGGGCATGCTGACTACACCAGGCATGCTGACTACACCATCACTCCCTCTATCCGTCCATACTGCACCAACAGATC
This sequence comes from Salmo trutta, assembly GCF_901001165.1. Lineage (NCBI taxonomy): Eukaryota > Metazoa > Chordata > Actinopteri > Salmoniformes > Salmonidae > Salmo > Salmo trutta. Next base: position 35,067,145 of record NC_042982.1, read on the forward strand.
CACTGATGATGCAATCTCTATTGCACTCCACACTGCCCTTTCCCACCTGGACAAAAGGAACACCTATGTGAGAATGCTATTTATTGACTACAGCTCAGCGTTCAACACCATAGTGCCCTCAAAGCTCATCACGAAGCTAAGGATCCTGGCACTAAACACCTCCCTCTGCAACTGAATCCTGGACTTCCTGACGGGCCGCCCCCAGGTGGTGAGGGTAGGTAGCAACACATCTGCCACGCTGATCCTCAACACTGGAGCCCCTCGGGGGTGCGTGCTCAGTCCACTCCTGTACTCCCTGTTCACCCACGACTGCGTGGCCGAACACGACTCCAACACCATCATTAAGTTTGCATACGACACAACAGTGGTAGGCCTGATTACCTACAACGATGAGACAGCCTATAGGGAGGAGGTCAGAGAACTTGCCGGGTGGTGCCAGAATAACAACCTATCCGTCAACGTAACCAAGACTAAGGAGATGATTGTGGACTACAGGAAAAAGAGGACCGAGCACGCCCCCATTCTCATCGACGGAGCTGCAGTGGAGCAGGTTGAGAGCTTCAAGTTCCTTGGCATCCACATCACCAACAAACTAACATGGTCCAAGCACACCATGACAGTTGTGAAGTGGGCACGACAAAACCTGTTCTCCCTCAGGAGACTGAAAAGATTTGGCATGGGCCCTCAGATCCTCAAAATATTCTACAGTTGCACCATCAAGGGCATCCTTGCTGGTTACATCACTGCCTGGTATGGCAACTGCTCGGCCTCCCACCGCAAGGCACTACAGAGGGTAGTGCGTATGGCCCAGTACATCACTGGGACTAAGCTGCCTGCCATCCAGGACCTCTACACCAGGCGGTGTCAGAGGAAGGCCATAAAAATGGTAAAAGACCCCAGCCACCCCAGTCATAGACTGTTCTCTCTACTACCGCATGACAAGCGGTACCGGAGTGCCAAGTCTAGGACAAAAAGGCTTCTCAACAGTTTTCACCCCCAAGCCATAAGAGTCCTGAACATCTAATCAAATGGCTACCCGGACTATTTTAACTATACATTCATGTACATACTACCTCAATTAGCCCGAACAACCAGTGCTCCCGCACATTGGCTAACCGGGCTATCTGCATTGTGTCCCGCCACCCACCACCCGCCAACCCCTCTTTTACGCTACTGCTACTCTCTGTTTGTCATATATGCATAGTCACTTTAACCATATCTTAATGTACATACTACCTCAATCAGCCCAACTATCCGGTGCCTGTATATAGCCTCGCTACTGTTATTTTTCTCTGTTTTTTTAGTGTTGTTTTTATTTCTTTACTTACCTATTATTCACCTAATATTTATTTTTATTTTTTATTATTGCACTGTTGGTTAGAGCCTGTAAGTAAGCATTTCACTGTAAGGTCTACGCACGCAACGCGGCCGGTGTGGCCAGCATGTCTGCCTGCCTGCCTGCCTGCCTGCCTGCCTGTCTGCCTGCCTGCCTGCCTGCCTGCCTGCCTGCCTGCCTGCCTGCCTGCCTGCCATTTCAGAGAGAGAGAGGGTCCTCTAGTCCTTAAAAACGGGAACTACACAATTATAATGCTGCGGGTGGCCATGCATGTGTATGCCTGTATCAGTCTGTGTACGTGAGTCCATGTGTCTGGTGTGTGTGCATGTTTGTGGCCTATAGTTTATTTTACCAGAAATAGACTGGCATAGCTATGCCCTGTAGCTCTGTTCTCTGTATCGTTCTCTCTCTCTCTCTCTCTCTCTCTCTCTCTCTCTCTCTCTCATTATTTGTTCCCTCTCTCATAGAGGAGAGATGCTCTGCTCGTTCAAACTACTTCAGCCGGATAAACTCTTTCCGTGCTCACAACTAGCCAATACCACTGTGTTATGTAAAGTAGTCTATGTGAGAGAGAGAGAGAGAGAGGGAGGGATAGAGAGAGAGAGAGAAAGTATTCACCCATATTACTGTTTTACAATCACATGTTCCAGAACATTCCAATATTCTACAGAACAGTGTTCCATGTACTTCACAGCTGTCCATTGGGATTGGCTGCTTCAGAGCTGCAGTGGGTTTTGATTGGTTTGTTCCGACTCTGTGCTGACTCAGAAGAGTGAGAGATGGAGGGGAGGGGGATAAATCAGGAGAGGGGAGACAGAGCAAGAGAGAGGAAATGTTTGACCATATTGGATACACATATTTCCCTCAGATTACAAAGACCCACATTTGAAAAAAAATCCAATTTTGATAAACTCCCATATCTACTTGGTGATATACCACAGTGTGCCATCACAGCAGCAACATATGTGAACTATTGCCACAAGAAAAGGGCAACCGGTGAAGAACAAACACCATTGTAAATACAGCCCATATTTATGTTTATTTATTTACCATTTTGTACTTTAACTATTTGCACGTCGTTACAACACTGTTTATAGCCATGATATGACATTTGAAATGTCGCTATTCCTTAGGAACTTTTATGAGTGTAATGTTTACTGTTCATTGTTTAGAGGGGAGAGGGGGTCCATTTGTAGAGAGAAATATTAAAATACCACACCTTAACTTGTCCCTCCTGCTCCATCTCTCTCTCTATCTCCTCTCCTCCCCTCACTCTCCTCATAACATCTGGCAATCTGTCCATCTCTATGGCAGTGTGATCAGAATAGCACACCTTTGCCCTCACTCCCTCCCTGTTCTCTCTTCCTCCCCCCCGTCACCCTCTCTGCTCTCACACTCTCAAATTCAATTCAATTCAAAGGGCTTTATTGTCATGGGAAGCATATGTTTACATTGCCAAAGAAAATGGAACAGACGGTAAACAAAAGGGAAATAAACAAAGGAAACATTAGTAAACACTCACAAACATTTTAAAATAGTATAGATAGAAATGTTATATTATTGGCCACTATTGGTTACAGTGTTGTAACATTGGACCAGTTGCACTCTGAGGCGGCTGATGTTGGTGGATTTGGAGGATGATGAAGGCAACAGCCTCAGATCCACAAAGTCCTTTCCACCAGGTGGCTGATGAGATATGTTGGCACAACTGCCATATTGCATCTCCATCCCTCATCCAGGCCAAGGTGTCGAGACACGGTAGTGATGACACCATAGGCTTTGTTGATCTCTCCACCCGACAGGATGCTCTTGCCAGCATACTTGGGGTTCAACATGTACACTGCGGCATGTATGGGCTTCAGGCAGAAGTCTTCACGCTTTTTGATGTATTTCAGAACTGCAGATTCCTCTACTTGGAGCAACAGTGAAGTGGGCAGGGCAGAACGAATGTCTTCTCTTACAGCTGCTAGCAGAGTGTGAACATCAGACAGGATGGCATTGTCTCCCTCAATCCGTGCAATAGCTACTGCTATAGGTTTCAGGCTGCTTAATCCAGGAGGATCCTCTTGATAGGGCTGTCCATATCGGCAGACTGTGATATGGCCATTTCTTGGAGAGACTCCTTCCCCTCCAGGAGACTGTCAAACATGATGACAACACCACCACAACGGGTGTTGCTGGGCAGCTTCAATGTGGTGGTGCTCTTCTTCGTCTCACTTTGCTTGGTGAGGTAGATATATCGCTGGGGCTATTTGATGCTAATGCAGTACGCCACAGAATGTTTTTGTGCTGGTCAAGGGCAGTCAAGTCTGGGGTGAACCAAGGGCTATATCTGTTCTTAGTTCTGCATTTTTTGAATGGGGCATGCTTATTTAAGATGGTGAGGAAAGCTCTTTCAAAGAGCAACCAGGAATCCTCTACTGACGGGATGAGGTCAATGTCCTTCCAGGATACCTGAGCCAAGTCGATTAGAAAGGCCTGCTCGGGGAGATTTTGACAGTGATGAGGGGTGGTCGTTTGACAGCGGACCCATTACGGATGCAGGCAATGAGGCAGTGATCGCTGAGGGGCACAGCTGGGGCTGAGGGGGGTCTATAACAAGCTGTAACAGTAAGACTTATTTCTGGAAATGTGGATTTTTAAAAGTAGAAGCTTGAGTTGTTTGGGCACAGACCTGGATAGTATGACAGAACTCTGCAGGCTTTCTCGGCAGTAGATTGCAACTCCGCCCCCTTTGGCAGTTCTATCTTGTCGGAAAATGTTCTAGTTGGGGATGGAAATTTCCGAATTTTTGGTGGCCTTCCTAAGCCAGGATTCAGACACGGCTAGGACATCAGGGTTGGAGGAGTGTGCTAAAGCAGTGAATAAAACAAACTTAGGGAGGAGGCTTCTGATGTTAACATGCATGAAACCAAGGCTTTTACGATTACAGAAGTCAACGAATGAGAGCGCCTGGGGAATAAGTGTGGCTATGGGTGCTACAGGGCCTGGTTTAACCTCTACATCACCAGAGGGACAGAGGAGGAGTAGGTTAAGGGTACGGCTAAAGGCTATAAGAACTGGTTGTCTAGTGCATTGGGAACAGCGAATAAAAGGAGCAGATTTCTGGGTGTGGTAGAATAGATTCAAGGCATAATGTACAGACAAGGGTATGGTAGGATGTGATTACAGTGGAGGTAAACCTAGGCATTGAGTGACGATGAGAGCAGTTGCGTCTCTGGAGGCACCAGTTAAGCCAGGTGAGGTCTCCACATGTGTGGAGGGTGGGACAAAAGAGCTATCTAAGGCATTTAGGGCGGGGCTGGGGGCTCTACAGTGAAATAAAACAATAATAACTTACCTAAACAGCAGTAGACAAGTCATATTGACATTAGGGAGAGGCAGGTGGAGCCTAGTGATCATAGGGTCCAATGAGCAGCAATAGGTGAGTCAGGGAGCCGATCGGTAGTCGCTACTACGCTAGGCGAGCTGGAGACACGCCCATTCAGAAAGCTAGCGTGCCGGGGCCAGCAGATGGGTCTTCGGCGACGTCGCAACGGAAAAGCCTGTTGAAACCACCTCGGACGATTACGTCGGCAGACCAGTCGTGATGGATCGGCGGGGCTCCGTGTTGGCAATAAAGGGTCCAGGCCAATTGGCAAAAGAGGTATTGTAGCCCAAGAATTAGCTGGAAGACCTCGAATAGAAGTAGAGGGACCTTTCTCAGAGGTTGCTTGTTGTGAGTGCTGAGGGAACTTTATCCACTTGGCCAGATGATTCTGGATCTTTGATGCATTCTTCACATGTGATTTGGCACAGTATTTGCGAATGTACACAGCTTTTCCTTCCACATTAGTTGCAGTGAAATGTCTCCACACATCAGATAGTGCCCGTGGCATTTTCCTGTAAAGATTAGAAAAAAATGTGTACAAAAAACAAACAAATACATTCCATGTACATATAAATAGTTAAGCAGTTTGATGAACTTCTATGGGCTAGGTGGGATGGTAGCGTCCCACCTGCGGGACACAGCCAGTGAAATATCAGGGCGGCAAATTCAAAAGCAACAAAATGTCATAATTCAACTTTCTCAAACATACAACTATTTTACACCATTTTAAAGATACACTTCTCCTTGATGTAACCACATTGTCCGATTTCAAAAAGGCTTTACAGCGAAAGCAAAAGATTACATGAAGTTAGGAGAGTACATAGACAAAAATAATCACACAGCCATTTTCCAAGCAAGGACATGTGTCAATAAAACCCAAAACACAGCTAAATGAAGCACTAACCTTTTGACGATCTTCATCAGATGACACTCCTAAGACATTATGTTACACAATACATGTATGTTTTGTTCTATAAAGTTCATATTTATATCCAAAAACAGCATTTTACATTGGCGCGTGATGTTCAGAAAATGTATTCCCACCAAAACGGCCGGTGAATGTGCACATCAATTTACAAAAATACTCATCATAAACGTTGACAAAATATATAACAATTATTTAAAGAATTATAGATAGACTACCCCTGGATGCAACCGCTGTGTCAGATTTTAAAATAGCTTTACGGAGAAAGCACATTTTTCAATATTCTGAGTACATAGCTCAGCCATCACGGTGAGCTATTCAGACACCCGCCAAGTTCGGGGCAACCTAAACTCAGAATTAGTATTAGAAATATTCTCTTACCTTTGCTGATCTTCGTCAGAATGCACTCCCAGGACTGCTACTTCCACAAGAAATGTTGTTTTTGTTTCGAAATAATCCATATTTATGTACAAATACCTCCGTTTTGTTTGTGCGTACAGATCACTTATCTGTACGTACACGAGCACGGAACGAGAGACGAAAAGTAAAAATTTTCCATTACTGTACTTACAAGCATGTCAAACGCTGTTTAAAATCAATCTTTATGGTATTTCTAACATAAAATTGCGATAATATTCCAACCGGACAATAGCATATTCATTCAAGAAGAAAAAGAAGGAACGGCGCGCTCACATTACTGCGCATATCCGATCCCTTTGTTGCCAGGTAGTCCACTCAGTAACTGAGCTCCTATTATCTGCCCAGTGACAGGAAAATGCTCAAACCACTTTCTGAAGGCTTTAGACAGCCAATGGAAGCCTTAGGAAGTGCAACGTCACCCCACAGACACTGTAGCTTCGATAGAGAATCAAAAGAAGAACTACAATTCTCAGACTTTCCACTTCCTGCTTGGATTTTTCTCTGGTTTTTGCCTGCCATATGAGTTATGTTATACTCACAGACACCAATCAAACAGTTTTAGAAACTTCAGAGTGTTTTCTATCCAAATCTACTAATATGCATATTCTAGTTTCTGGGCCAGAGTAGTAACCTGTTTAAATTGAGTACGTTTTTCATCCGGCAGTGAAAATACTGCCCCCTAGCCCAGACAGGTTAAACAACTCCTTTGTTAGAAAAATGTTTTAAAATGAAACATGTATGGAAACGGGTGAATGAACACTCCTCAGTTAGCAGGCTCAAGCAAGCTAAAACCCACATGGTAGCAAAAACTAACTAGCAGAAATTGTTAACAAGTTAGAAATGATTGTATACACACTTTGCTGCAGGCTACTTTTTACTAGTTTACAAAAAATCATGTATGTCATATAAAATATATTCACCCCACCCAGTATAGTAATCAAAACCAGAACGCATGTAGTCCTTGGCTCAGACAGTGTAGTAGTGTGGGCTCAATAGCATCTCATTAGTGTGCAAGATCTTGAGAATCAGCTATACATGTGATGGAAGAATACACTGTGCATGCAGAGGGTTCCAATTCCATTGAATTGGGGCTAGTTTAACCAAATATGCCACAAGACCTAGAATTGCCTTATGTGTATCCCACAAAAAGGTTCACTATTATGAGCTAGCTTTTTTGATGAATTTAAACAAAACTTAACTTCCCATGGAAAATTTCTGGAAGATTTCCCGGAAAGTTTCCGACCCTTTGCAACCGTACTAAAGACATTGTTTTCACTGCTGTTGATGATACTGCAGAGGATTTTTCAGAGATTGCTGCTGAAGCATATTCTACGGTAATTATTAGGGTCAAATTTGTCTCCACTTTTGTGGATTGGGGTGATCAGGACTTGGTTCCAAATAAAAGGGAATATGCCAGAGCTGAGGATAATGTTGAAGAGTTTAAGAATAGCCAATTGGAATTTGTTGTCTGTATATTTTATCATTTCATTGAGGATACCATCAACCTCACAGGCCTTTTTGGGTTGGAGGGTTTGTATTTTGTCCTGTAGTTCATACAATGTAATTGGAGAATCCAGTGGGTTCTGGTAGTCTTTAATAGTTGATTCTAAGATGTGTATTTGATCATGTATATGTTTTTGCTGTTTGTTCTTTGTTATTGGGCTGAAACGGTTGGAAAAGTGGTTTATCCATATTCTTCATCAAACCATTTCTCATTGTTAGTTCTCTTAGGTTTTCTGCCTGAATTAAAATGTGATATGTTAGCTGATAGGTCAAATATATTGTTCAGGCCTCCTGCTGCTAAGTTTACACCTTCACCTTTGGAGGAAAACATTTTGTCCAGGAAGTTGTCTAGGAGGGATTGGATTTGTTGTTTTTGGTAGTTTTCAACACTGCCATCCTTCCATCTATACATTTAATAGTATGCAGTTTGTTTGGCTTCGATGCCACATGGTTGATTCTTGCTCCGTTCAAGTAGATTGTGATTTTGATGTTATCTGATAGGAGTTTCAGTGGGCTGACTGTGAACGCTCTGAGAGACTCAGGGATGAGGTCGGTGATAAAGTATACTACAGCACTACTGCCAAGAGATGAGCTATAGGTGTACCTACCATGGGAGTCCCCTCGAAGCCTACCATTGACTATGTACAGACCTGGCGTGCGACAGAGCTGCAGGAGTTGTGACTCGTTTTTATTGGTTATGTTGTCGTAGTTGTGTCTAGGTGGGCATATGGGGGAGGGAATGCTGTCACCTCCAGGTAGAGGTTTGTCCCCCTGTGTGCTGAGTGTGTCAGGTTCTTGTCCAGTTCTGGCATTTAGGTCACCCTAGACTAGCAAATGTCCCTGGGCCTAGAAATGATTGATCTCCCCCTCTAGAATGGAGAAGCTGTCTTCATTAAAGTATGGGGATTCTCGTTGGGGGATATAGGTAGCACACAGTAGGACATTTTTCTCTGTTGAGATAATTTCTTTTAGAATTTCTAGCCAAATGTAAAATGTTCCTGTTTTGATTAATTTGATGGAGTGCGTTAGGTCTGCTCTATAGCAAATTAGCATATCCCCTGAGTCCCTTCCCTGTTTCACACCTGGTAGTTTGGTGGATGGAACTACGAGCTCTTTGTAACCTAGAGGGCAACCAGTGGGTCAATCTCCTCTTTTCCATGTTGCTTGTAGGATGACAATGTCTGTATTTCTGATTTCTTTGGTGAAGTCCTAGTTCCTGCTATTTAGGCCAAAGGCAGATGACCTCAGGCCTTGGATATTCCAGGTTGAGAAAGTGTCCAATGTTGCTGGTCGTGTGTTTTGGCCTCAGACCAGTAAGTGTGAGCAGAGCCTGCTGAGCATCTGCTACATGCCATTGGCTTGGGCTAGTGTAAGAGTGGGGGTTGGGCCTGTTTGCCTGCTCACGGTCTGGGCGTATGTGTGACTTTCATGTTGAGGCCCTCTTTGCGGGAGTGGGGGCATGGGGTGGGGGGGTGGGAGGCAGTCCCGCATGTCTGGGAGAGTGTCTCGCAGGTCTGGGAGAGTGTCTGTTGATCTGAGAGAGTGTCTTGCTGGTCTGGGAGAGTGTCCCACAGGTCTGGGGTAGTGTCCCGCAGGTCTGGGAGAGTGTCCCGCAGGTCTGGGAGAGTGTCCCGCAGGTCTGGGAGAGTGTCCCGCAGGTCTGGGAGAGTGTCCATTAATCTGGGAGAATGTTCGTTGATCTGGGAGAGTGTCCATTAATCTGGGAGAATGTTCGTTGATCTGGTAGAGTGTCCATTCATCTGGGAGAATGATCGTTGATCTGGGAGAGTGTCCATTAATCTGGGAGAATGATTGTTGATCTGGGAGAGTGTCCCGCAGGTCTGGGAGAGTGTCCGTTGATCTGTTGCCCTTATGTGAGGGGGTGGGGCTGTGGTTGAGGGCGAGGTCCTTTAGGGTCCTGGCGAAGGTGGGCACTGCTGCCTTGTGTAGGTGGACCTGGTTGTAAAGGCTGTTCAAGTCCAGGGTGGAGTGGTGGGCTAGGTAAACATTTTGTTTTAACCTGTTGAGGACAGACGTCAGCCAATGGCATCGCACGGCGCAAAATACAAAACCAACTAAAATACCACAATTCAATTTGATCAAACAATCAACTATTTTACACCATTTTAAAGATAAGACTCTCGTTAATCTAACCACATTGTCCAATTTCAAAAAGGCTTTACAGCGAAAGCAAAACATTAGATTATGTTAGGAGAGTACACAGACACAAATAATCACACAGCCATTTTCCAAGCAAGCATTTTTGTCGCATTAACCCAAACCACAGCTAAATGCAGCACTAACCTTTGATGATCTTCATCAGATGACACTCCTAGGACATTATGTTATGCAATACATGCATGTTTTGTTCAATCAAGTTCATATTTATATCAAAAAACAGCTTTTTACATTAGCATGTGATGTTCAGAACTAGCATACCCACCGAAAACTTCCGGTGAATTTATTAAATTACTCAGGATAAACGTTCACAAAATACATAACAATTATTTTAAGAATTATAGATACAGAACTCCTTTATGCAATCGCTATGTCCGATTTTAAAATAGCTTTTCGGCGAAAGCACATTTTGCAATATTCTGAGTACATAGCTCAGCCATCACAGGCTAGCTAATTTGACACCCACCAAGTTTGGGGCTCACTAAACTCAGAATTACTATTAGAAAAATTGGATTACCTTTGCTGTTCTTCATCAGAATGCACTCCCAGGCCTTCTACTTCAACAACAAATGTTGTTTTGGTTCCAAATAATCCATAGTTATATCCAAATACCGCTGTTTTGTTCGTGCGTTCAGGTCACTATCCGAAGGGTGACGCGCGAGCGCATTTCGTGACAAAAAAAATCTAAACATGCCATTACCATACTTAGAAGCATGTCAAACGCTGTTTAAAATACATTGTTATGCTATTTTTCTCGTAAAATAGCGATAATATTCCAACTGGGCAACGTTGTATTCATTCAAAGGCTGAAAGAAAAAAATGGAGTAGTCTCATGACCGCGCATCTCCAGTCTCACTGTCCCCAGGCTGACCACTTACAAATTCTGCTGCTGTTCTTTGCCCAAAGACAGCAGACACCCCATTCCACTTTCTGGCGGCTTTAGAGAGCCAATGGAAGCCTTAGAAAATGTCACGTTACAGCACAGATGCTGTATTTTCGATAGAGATGCAACAGGAAACAACAAATTGTCAGACAGGGCACTTCCTGTATGGAATCTTCTCAGGTTTTGGCCTGCCATATGAGTTATGTTATACTCACAGACACCATTCAAGCAGTTTTAGAAACTTTAGAGTATTTTCTATCCAAATCTACTAATTATATGCATATTCTAGTTTCTGGGCAGAAGTAGTAACCAGATTAAATCGGGTCCGTTTTTTATCCGGCTGTGGAAATACTGCCCAAAGAAGTTAAGGCACAGTCACGGGAAATACTTCCGTTTACCCGCTGTATGGTAGCAGGGTGGTAGTCTTTTCGTGGTAGCAACGTGGGGATAATCATTTGTGCATTGAGGAAAGTGGTAGAAGCTTTTTCAATCACTCCCTTGAGTGCTGTGGCCACCCTTTCCTGCTGTGTTCTCCGGTTGTTTGTGCCTGTGTGTATTATTATGTGGCTTTGTGACCCTAGTTGGTCCTCAGACAGAAGGTCTAGGGCACGCTGGGTGTTTGGACACCAGAGTTTAGACACTGTGTGTTTGGGAAAAAGTTTATTTTATTGTATATATTTCCCATCTGAGTCCATAAGGAGTACAATCGGTGTCTTGTGTGTGTCCTCAGTGGGTGTGGGGGGGGTTGTCAGGAGGGCTATCAGGGGGGTTGACAGGAGGATATGGGGTCCCCTGGGCTTCGGGTTCTTCATTTGTCTGTCCTACTGTGATGACGAGGCTATGGTCTCTCTCTCTCTCATTGCCAAGGTTACCCACATTGGTGTGCTGGCATGCGCTCAGTGGTGTTAGTAACCGTGGAGATGAGATACTGAAGTGGATCATTAGAGATCCACTTCTAGGGCTGTTGCGGTGACTGTTTTACTGCCACACCGGCGGTCACGTCAGCAGACAAATTCCACATGACCGTTTAGTCATGGTAATTAGGCTTCTCCAAGCTCTGATGCTGCTGCTGGTCATTAGTAGTCTACCAAACTTGCTAACTGCCTGGTACTCAGCATTCTATTGTCCCTCTAACCACTCTGACATCAATGCAAATGTATTTGAAAATTGAACACTTCATGAGAGCCCATGAACTCATGTTGCATAGATGATATGCATTTTTTCCCGCAGCCCCTGTTTTGTTACAGGTGCATGTTAATGGTCCTTACTAAATCAAAACAAATGTCACACATATATTATTTAGTATATGTGAAGACAAGATTAAATCAAGAATAGTCTGATGGGTGACAATATTAGCCTATCACTTATGAATTATATATTATCACTTGTGAATGATGCCCAGCAAAAGAAACAATGCATTTTTTTTGTGACTTGTTGGAATCATAGTGGCACACCACATGTAGCCTAGCCCATAGAACTACAGTATATGTTTTAATAAGGTTTGTATCACAACTAAAGTGGCCAAATAACTTCATCAAATGAAGCACATTAATCCACTTTACAAGGGGTGTAGAGCCTAACTGGCATATATAAACAGCGTGTGAGTTTCAAGTTTGGGGAAGATAAAAAGGCACCTTTATAATAAAAGCATTACATGCAGAATCACATTTGCGGTTACTTTTGATAATGGTGTTTTCCACTAATGGAACATACGCGCTTATAGACTACTGCCATGTGCGCATTACTGTGCTTATAATGTGAAGAAATAGCCTACTAGTTTAGCAACATTTTAAGCTAAATGTTCTGATCTGTTACGTCAGTCACATTGTGTAAAAAAGTTTTTTTTTATGCTAGTGGTTGTATTCATTTGGGATCTACTGCATCCCACAACTGTCCCAGACTATGTTTGGAATATTTATTTCTCACACAGAATAGAATGGGTTGACTTTTGTACAATGGGTGATAGTAGATTGACATAGGCTAGTGCTTTTGCTCTTCGTTAGGCCTACTCATCTTGTTGGCTGACGAAAAAATATCTTCAATATGCACCTCGGAATTGGATAAGGACACTTGCATTTGCGTCCCCGATGTGTCTGTTTTCACTTGTAGCCTGTGAGAAGGACTGGATCATGTGATGGAGAGTCGTGTGAGTGAGAGGAGCTTCGGATTGCGAAGCACACTCAGGGAGAAGGGCACAACGCAGCACTCCGGGCAGCAAAGGGCATGTTTTTTTAGGGTGCATTACGGCCACAAAGGGGATGCCGCTGTGAAATTCTAGGCATTATCAAGTGCTTGTCAAATTGTGAATGAGAGACTATTGGAGTGTGTACAGCCGGCGCAATAAACAAAGCAGAGCTCATGCCTTTCAAGTGACTTTTTTCAAATCATCATTAGAGCCTCATCATGCAGCCTTACAATGTATTAAACATCACAACAGCCCAACGTTTGTAGAACAACTGAAGTTACATGAATAAATTGAACATATAGGAGGACCTGTTTCTTTGTTAAACGCTCAACACAACAGCTGCATGTGCACACTGCCGCAAATCATTTGGAGAAAATATCCTTTCTATTTTATTCAGCTTTGCTCAATTTTATTCTTCATACTATACAATAAAATAATACCACGGAATTATATGCAGATCTTGTCTGCTGAATGAACTAGTGTAGCCCACAGCCACATCAGGACCTGCTAAATGAACTAGTGTAGCCCACAGCCACATCAGGACCTTCTAAATGAACTAGTGTAGCCCACAGCCACATCAGGACCTTCTAAATGAACTAGTGTAGCCCACAGCCACATCAGGACCTTCTAAATGAACTAGTGTAGCCCACAGCCACATGGCATAGCCACATCAGGACCTGCTAAATGAACTAGTGTAGCCCACAGCCACATCAGGACCTAACATAAGGACAACTCAGAGTATGTTATTCTGTTCTGACTACATTTTCTTCATATCATGCTTATTTAGACCTGTCGAAAATAAATCATGGATTTATTGTGAAGGTATAGGCTATATTACATGGATTTATTGTGAAGGTATAGGCTATATTGCATGGATTTATTGTGAAGGTATATGCTATATTACATGGATTTATTGTGAAGTTGTAGGCTATATTACATGGATTTATTGTGAAGGTGTAGGCTATATTACATGGATTTATTGTGAAGGTGTAGACTATATTACATGGATTTATTGTGAAGGTATAGGCTATATTACATGGATTTATTGTGAAGGTATAGGCTATATTACATGGATTTATTGTGAAGGTGGAGACTATATTACATGGATTTATTGTGAAGGTATAGGCTATATTACATGGATTTATTGTGAAGGTATAGGCTATATTACATGGATTTATTGTGAAGGTATAGGCTATATTACATGGATTTATTGTGAAGGTATAGGCTATATTACATGGATTTATTGTGAAGGTGTAGGCTATATTACATGGATTTATTGTGAAGGTGTAGGCTATATTACATGGATTTATTCTGAAGGTATAGGCTATATTACATGGATTTATTGTGAAGGTGTAAGCTATATTACATGGATTTATTGTGAAGGTATAGGCTATATTACATGGATTTATTGTGAAGGTATAGGCTATATTACATGGATTTATTGTGAAGGTATAGGCTATATTACATGGATTTATTCTGAAGGTGTAGGCTATATTACATGGATTTATTGTGAAGGTATAGGCTATATTACATGGATTTATTGTGAAGGTGTAGGCTATATTACATGGATTTATTGTGAAGGTGTAGGCTATATTACATGGATTTATTGTGAAGGTATAGGCTATATTACATGGATTTATTGTGAAGGTATAGGCTATATTACATGGATTTATTGTGAAGGTATAGGCTATATTACATGGATTTATTGTGAAGGTATAGGCTATATTACATGGATTTATTCTGAAGGTGTAGGCTATATTACATGGATTTATTAGACTTTTAAAATGGCGTGTAGGCTATGTGTGGAAGCCAGGAGATGCTAAATGTGTTTGTGTTAATTAACGGTCAATTACCATTAGACCGACAGTTATTTGCTTGACAATCACCGGCTGATGAAATATTGCGACCGCCACAGTATTACTCAGTATTAGGAAGGTGCTCCTAATTTTTGGTATACTCAGTTTACAAGTCTGTTTTAGCCCTCTACTGAAACTGTTTCTACTGTCCCTCACTGGTCAGTGTTCAACTGACATCTCTCTCTACTTCTCCCACCACCCCATACTCTCCCTCCCTCTCTCCGTCCTTCAGCTGCGTATAGGTATCCATACAGGCTCAGTGTTGGCGGGGGTGGTTGGGGTGAGGATGCCCAGGTACTGTCTGTTTGGCAACAACGTCACACTGGCCAGCAAGTTTGAGTCTGGGAGCCACCCTCGATGCATCAACGTCAGCCCAACCACATACCGGTGAGTACACCTGTGTGTGTGGTGCGTGTGTGTGTGTGTGTGTGTGCGCGTGTGCAGGTGTGTATATATGTGAGGGGGGAGAATGAATGGCAATAGAGCAGCTCTCAGTCTCTGAGGACATTTGAGTAAGAAACGGTCACATCCAGTCACTGAATTTGTGATACGTCATTAACACACGCCCGCAAGCACGCAGGCAAGCGCACACACACACACACACACACACACACACACAGACACACACACACACACAGACACACACACACACACAGTGACTGCGATGTTGAGTCAAACACTTTGAGATGAGAGCTGATCTTAGTGTTCTCTCCCTCTTTCTCTCTCTCCCTCTTTCTCTCTCTCCCTCTTTCTCTCTCTCTCTCTTTCTCTCTCCCTCTTTCTCTCTCTCCCTCTTTCTCTCTCTCTCTCTTTCTCTCTCTTTCTCCCTCTCTCTCCCTCTTTCTCTCTCTCTCTTTCTCCCTCTCTCTCCCTCTTTCTCTCTCTTTCTCTCTCTCTCTCCCTCTTTCTCTCTCTCTCTTTCTCCCTCTCTCTCCCTCTTTCTCTCTCTCTCTCCCGCTTTCTCTCTCCCTTTCTCTCCCTCTTTCTCTCTCTCCCTATCTCGCTCTCCCTCTTTCTATCTCTCCCTCTCTCTCTCCCTATCTCTCTCTCTCACTCTTTCTTTCTGCCTTTCAATTCAATTTCAATTTAAGGGGCTTTATTGGCATGGGAAACATATGTTTACATTTGTTTTCAAGTTCTTTATGAGTCTGTGTAATCTGATGGAAATATGTGTCTCTAATATGGGCAAACATTTGGCAGCAGGTTAGGAAATGCAGCTCAGTTTTCACCTCATCTTGTGGGCAGTGTGCACATAGCCTGTCTTCTTTTGAGAGCCAGGTCTGCCTACGGCGGCCTTTCTCAATAGCAAGGCAAGTTAAAAATGTCCTTTAATTTTGGGTCAGTCACAGTGGTCAGGTATTCTGCCACTGTGTACTCTCTGTTTAGGGGCAAATAGCACCGTAGGTTACTCTGTTTTTTTGTTAATATCTTGACACATTGTAAAGAATTATCTTTTTGTTTTCTCATCTCATGTCTCTCTCTCTCTCTCTCTCTCTCTCTCTCTCTCTCTGGTGTCCATTCTGTGAGTCAGTGAGTCAAAAGCGTTGCCTTGGAAACCTCTATTTTTGCAGTCAAGGACGTTCTCTCTTTAGAATCACTCATTATTCGCATGACACAAAGAGGGCTAATTGTTGCAGATTTAAATCAACCTTGTGTGTGTGTACATACCCTTGTTCAGCACGAACACACACCTGTAGCTTGTGAATAATGCTTGGGTTTGTGATTGGCCTTTTCTCATTCTGAACAAGGCTGCATCACTCCCTGGAGAGTCTGGTGTTTGGGGAAATCTCCAAATCCCAATCTGCAGCTAAATATACCACACACACACCATGAGTGTTTAAATCTCTCTCCTCGTTCTTTCTCTCTCTCCCTCTTTCCCTCTTCCCTCTCTCCCTCTTCCCTCTCTCCATCTTCCCTCTCTCCCTCTTCCCTCTCTCCATCTTCCCTTTCTCCCTCTCTCCCTCTTCCCTCTCTCCCTCTTCCCTCTCTCCATCTTCCCTCTCTCCATCTTCCCTCTCTCCATCTTCCCTCTCTCCCTCTTCCCTCTCTCCATCTTCCCTTTCTCCCTCTCTCCCTCTTCCCTCTCTCCCTCTTCCCTCTCTCCATCTTCCCTTTCTCCCTCTCTCCCTCTTCCCTCTCTCCCTCTTCCCTCTCTCCATCTTCCCTTTCTCCCTCTCTCCATCTTCCCTCTCTCCCTCTCTCCATCTTCCCTCTCTCCCTCTTCCCTCTCTCCATCTTCCCTTTCTCCCTCTTTCCCTCTTCCTTTTCTTCAGGCTGCTGAAAGACGATTGCTCTTTCTCTTTCGTCCCTCGTTCCCGGTTGGAGCTTCCTGATAATTTTCCTAAGGATATCCCAGGAACATGCTACTTCCTGGAGGGGGGGACCTCCCATAGCCACGCCTCCCTGACCAGCTCTCGCTCCGCCCCCCCAGCTCCCCTGAGGAAAGTGTCCTACAGCATCGGCACCATGTTCCTACGAGAGACCAGTCTATAGGCTCCCAATACACACAGTCATCAGCATACACACACAACTCTGACCCTACAGCCATGTTTAAATGGGAGACAATACCCTCCTACCCCAAACCAGGACTCAGTCCTCTTAACAACCCCCTCGCTTTTCCATCTAGAAACAGACACTCCTCGCTGCACCAACTACAACCTGTTGTTACCAAGTGCAATCACCCTTTACCCTTCAACCCCACCATGAATCAGACTGAAGGTTGAGAGAAGAGAGAGAAAAGGAGGAGTGAAAGCAACAAGAACAACAGAGACAATAATAGAATCATCTAGTGACTCCAAAACTAAAGCCTTCTGCTTGTAGAACTCGGTGTACTGTAACCATGGATACCACAGCTGGCTGTCATCTTGGGCATGGCAGGTACTATGTTATTATCAACAGCGCTAACAACTCAGTGCCTTCCTCACTAGAACACTACATACATACACAACATGTGAGCTGGCTGAACACAGGGAATTGGAACGAGGTCTGCAGCTCTGATGCTCCCCACAGTGAAGTGTGTGACTCTCCCAAATCAGTCACTGTGGGAAGCCTGTGTTGTTTTGGTCCAGCTAGCAGCTGAACCACTGGGATGTTTGGACATTTTCTCTTTCAGTTAGCTGAATGCATCCACTTCCCAGCCCGTTTAACACTAAACCATGGACATAAGAAAGCAGCACATAAATACATCCATCCACCCCCCTCCATCCATCCATTCATCCATCCTCCCCCCTACATCCATCCATCCTCCCCCCTCCTGTCAGCCATCCGCCCATCCTCACCCTCCATCCATCCATCCATCCATCCATCCTCCCCCTCCATCCATCCATCCATCCATATACCCCCCTCCCATCCATCCATCCATCCATCCATCCTCCCCCTCCATCAATCCATCCTCCCCCCTCCATCCATCCATCTACTCCCCTCCATCCATCCATCCATCCATCCATCCACCCCTCTCCCCTCCCTCCAAATCATCCATCCATTCATGGGGGGGTAGAAAGGGATAGTGGATTGTGGTGTGTGTTTTTTGGGGGTAGAACAGTGAAATATCACTGGTCTACACTCAATTCTCCGTATTTAAGGGCCTTCCATATGCCCCCCCCCCCTCCCCCACTGCATCCCTCTCTAGCTAAACACCAGCATCACACATCCATATGTCCATGGATTTAGGAAGAAGGGATTGGCAGAGGGAGAGAGAGAGAAAGGGATGTTCATTTTCAATAAAAGTTTTTATTCTGTTCTTTTCTCAACTGATACTATTAGTAAACGTACATTGCCAGATCTCTGTCTTTAGAGCAATAACTTTAGGATCCTATCTCTCTGTCCCCAACCCCATTTCTCTCTCACACACACAAACACACATTGGCTTGTTACAAGTAAGAAATGACAGGCTTCAATCGAATACTGTTGTAAACATACTTGTCCTGGAAACTTGTTTTTGATGTCATTGATTTAGCTGTGAGGTTAAAGCATTAGAGATAATAAGTGAAACAAAATAATCAGTCAGTCATCCAGCATTCAAACAGCAGCGTAATCAAATGTTCCGTCCCACGTTGGAGTTCTACACCAAAGAACTTCGTCACGTAAAATAACCTGGAAAAAAGTGTGTGTGTGTGTGTGTGTGTGTGTGTGTGTGTGTGTGTGTGTGTGTGTACGTGTACGTGTACGTGTGTGTGTGTGTACGTGTACGTGTGTGTGTGTGTGTGTGTGTGTACGTGTGTGTTTACATGTGTGTGTGAGCGAGCGAGCGAGAAGTATGTGTAAGATAACCTGTGGATCTGTTATTGCATAAAACTCTGTACAAACTAACTTGTATGTAAAAAGGCCTATAGCTATATTAAATATGTACAATTGAGATATATTCAATTGTAAAGATCATACTATGTTGTACTGTTTGGTATTATTCACAAGTTTAGATGAGTACGTTCACATTTCTGTTGGCTTTTTTCTCTTTTTGGTAAATTATTTGACATGTCTGAGTTGTCTGTCATCTCGGCCCATGAATAACACTGCTGATGCATAACACTGATGATGAATAACACTGCTGATGCATCTGGTTGTAACATGTTGAAATCTGTTCAACGACTGAGTTGTAAGGCACATCCTCTGTCAAATAAGTTGTAAATAAAATCACCATATATGTTTAATAAAGAATGTCATGTATTATTTTAACCAGGGGGTAAGGGGTGGGAGTGTAATGTGTCTCTCTGCTTGGACATCCCTGCTCACATGAATGTGGGTGTGACCCAGCTAGGCAGGACGTATGTAGTTTAGGTGATGGCGTAGATAGTGAGATGTCTGTCTGTCTGTCTGTCTGTCTGTCTGTCTGTCTGTCTGTCTGTCTGTCTGTCTGTCTGTCTGTCTGTCTGTTGAAGGAGAGAGAGCGCAAGAGAGAGGGGGGAGAGAGAGGTGAAGAGACGGGGATGGGGAGGAACAGAGAGAGAGAGAGGTGAAGAGACGGGGACAGAGAGAGAGAGGTGAGGGGATGGGGTGGGACAGGGGACAGAGGTAGAGAGAGGTGAAGAGACGGGGACAGAGAGAGAGAGAGGTGAAGAGACGGGGACAGAGAGAGAGAGGGTGAGGGGATGGGGTGGGACAGAGAGAGAGAGAGGTGAAGAGACGGGGACAGAGAGAGAGAGGTGAAGAGATGGGGGTGGGGTGAGACAGAGAGAGAGAGAGATGGGGAGAGAGAGGTGAAGAGATGGGGATGGGGTGGGACAGAGAGAGAGAGTGGAAGAGATGATCTCCACTGTTTGATGATGATCTGGTGCTTCTGTCCCCAACCAAGGAGGGCCTACAGCAGCACTTATATATTCTGCACAGATGATGTCAGACCTGGGCCCTGACAGTAAATCTCAGTAAGACAAAAATAATGGTGTTCCAAAATAGGTCTATTTGCC
Source organism: Salmo trutta (assembly GCF_901001165.1). Classification (NCBI taxonomy): domain Eukaryota; kingdom Metazoa; phylum Chordata; class Actinopteri; order Salmoniformes; family Salmonidae; genus Salmo; species Salmo trutta. Next base: position 35,087,200 of record NC_042982.1, read on the forward strand.
AGGACCACAAATACAAATTCCATCTAGACACCGTTGCCCTAGACCACACAAAAAACAATATATACCTCGGCCTAAACATCAGCGCCACAGGTAACTTCCACAAAGCTGTGAACGATCTGAGAGACAAGGCAAGAAGGGCCTTCTATGCCATCAAAAGGAAAATACATTTCGACATACCAATTAGGATCTGGCTAAAAATACTTGAATCAGTTATAGAACCCATTGCTCTTTATGGTTGTGAGGTCTGGGGTCTGCTCACCAACCAAGAATTCACAAAATGGGACAAACACCAAATTGAGACTCTGCACGCATAAGTCTGCAAAAATATCCTCCGTGTACAACCACCTAAAGGAAGCGATTCCCAAACCTTCCTTCACAAAGCCATCACCTACAGAGAGATGAACCTGGAGAACACAAGTTCCAAAAGAATAAACACATTTCAAATGTCATAGTGTGTCTATATACAGTGTTATAATGATATGCTATTAGTTAAAGTACATAAATAAGCATAAATATGGATTGTATTTACAATGGTGTTTGTTCTTCACCGGTTGCCCTTTTTTTGTGGCAACAGGTCACAAATCTTGCTGCTGTGATGGCACGTTGGTATTTCACCCAATAGACAACATGGCAGTATATCAAAATCAGGTTTGTTTTCAAATTCTTTGTGGGTCTGTGTAATCTGATGGAAATATGTGTCTCTAATATGGTCATACATTTGGCAGGAGGTTAGGAAGTGCAGCTCAGTTTCCACCTCATTTTGTGGGCAGTGTGCACAAAGCCTGTCTTCTCTTGACAGTGAAGTCTGCCTACGGTGGCCTTTCTCAATAAAAAGGCTATGCTCACTGAGTCTGTACATAGTCAAAGCTTTCCTTAATTTTGGGTCAGTTACAGTGCACAGTTATTTTTTTGTTAATTCTTTCCAATCTGTCAAGTAATTCTCTTTTTGTTTTCTCATGATTTGGTTGGGTCTAATTGTGTTGCTGTCCTGCGGCTCTGTGGGGTCTGTTTGTGTTTGTGAACAGAGCCCCTCCCCCCCTCTCACTTAGTTGCTAGGGGAGGCTGTGTCTATATGAGCTGATGACTGTAGAACGCTGAGATAAAGGAATGACAGATTGTAATTCTCTCTTTTGTGGACAGATGTTTCCTTCTCACATTCCTTACCATGGAGCTGTTTCCCAGAATTCTCCACTTTGTTTGTTCACTGAAGAAGAGATAGGGAATGTCTCCACCCCACCCTCTCTCCCCCTCTACCTCCCTCTCTCCCCCTTCTCTCCCCTCTCTCTCACCCCCCTCTCCTCCCTTCTCTCTCGCCCCCCCTTCTCTCCCCCCTTTTCTCCCCCCCTCTGCCCCTTTTCCATCTCCCTCCCTCTCTCTCTGTCCCCCCTCTCACTTTCCCCCCTTCTCCCCCTCCCTATCTCCCTCCCTCTCTCTCCCGCTCTCTCGCTCCCTCCCTTTCAATTCAATTTAATTCTCTCTCTGTCCCCCCCTCTCCCTCTCTCTCTCCCCCCTCTCTATTATGTCATATCATTTTCTCTTCCATCTCATCTATCTTTCCATCCCTGCCTCTCCTCCCTCCCTCCCTGCCTTCCCTCCTCCTGCATATGCAGATAGTAGTCCATTACACTAATTGTCTGGGTGAGGTTAAATATTTCACACCCAATACTGTCGCTATAGAGGCTAGCACTGGGTGTATTTGTCGTGTGTGTCAAATCAAATCAAATTTTATTTGTCACATGCTTCGGAGACAACAGGTGTAGACTAACAGTGAAATACTTACTTATGGGTCCTTTTCCAGCAATGCAAAGTTAAAGATAAAAATATAAAATATAATATTGTGTGTGTGTGTGTTATTGGACTGCCTGAGCATATGTAATGGAGATTACAATGGGACCCCCTCACCCTCCCATCTCACTCACACACACACACACACGCACACACACACACACACACACACGTGAACAAAGGTTGTCTTATTTACAGACCGGGGCTGTCACAGCAAAATGAAGCAGGTCCTGAGTTACAGTGAGTGACAGCAATGTCACTGGTATTACCATGATTTACCACTGACTGTGTGTGACTGCTGTGACTGTGTGTGTGTGACTGTGTCTGTGTGTGACTGTCGTCTGGATGACGACTCCCAATGGAGATGCTGTCTTTATTTATGGCAGCATCTAGAGAGGAAGAGACAGTGTCTGTTATGGGCCGCTGCAGGTAAGAGTTAGAACAAGGTGTACAAGACACTGTAGCCCAGCCTGTAAAAAGAGGAACAAACAGGTAAGTGCCAGTAAAATGAACCATTTCTACTTATTTACTTTATGGTGCGAGCGACTGTCCTGGGAAAGAACTTGAGCACTCATAAAGTACTTTCGGAAAGTATTCAGACGCCCCCATATTTTGTTACTGAATACTTATGTAAATGTGATATTTAAGTTAAGTTTTTAAAATAAATTTGCAAATATACATAAATACCAGTTTTTAGCTTTGTCATTATGGGGTATTGTGTGTAGATTGATGTGCATTTTCTTTAAATCAACTTTAGAATATGGATGTAACGTAAAAAATTTGGAAAAGTCAAGGAGTCTGAATACTTTCCGAATGTACCGTATGTCTATATGGATAATGAAGGTTATATGACACTCAGATATCTAGAGATAATGTAGGTTTTATGATAAATCCACGATAATCGAGAATTTCAATAAGCATTTCTCTACGGCTGGCCATGCTTTCCTCCTGGCTACCCATACCCCGGCCAACAGCTCCGCACCCCCCGCAGCTACTTGCCCAAGCCTCCCCAGCTTCTCCTTCACCAATATCCAGATAGCAGATGTTCTGAAAGAGCTGCAAAACCTGGACCCGTACAAATCAGCTGGGCTAGACAATCTGGACCCTCTCTTTCTAAAATTATCCGCCACCATTGTTGCAGCCCCTATTACCAGTCTGTTCAACCTCTCTTTCGTATCGTCCGAGATCCCTAAAGATTGGAAAGCTGCCGTGGTCATACCCCCCTTCAAAGGGGATGACACTCTAGACCCAAACTGTTATAGACCTATATCCATCCTGCCCTGGCTTTCTAAAGTCTTCGTAAGCCAAGTTAATAAACAGATCACTGACCATTTCAAATCCCACCGTACCCTCTCCACTTTGCAATCTGGATTCCGAGCTGGTCATGGGTGCACCTCAGCCATGCTCAAGGTACTAAACGATATCATAACCGCCATCGATAAAAGACAATACTGTGCAGCCGTCTTCATCGACATGGCCAAGGCTTTCGACTCTGTCAATCACCATATTCTTATCGGCAGACTCAACAGCCTTGGTTTCTCAAATGACTGCCTCACCTGTTTCACCTACTACTTCTCAGACAGAATTCAGTGTGTCAAATCGGAGGGCCTGTTGTCCGGACCTCTGGCAGTCTCTATGGCGGTGCCACAGGGATCAATTCTCAGGCCGACTCTTTTCTCTGTATATATCAACGATGTCACTCTTGCTGCGAGTGATTCTCTGATCCACCTCTACGCAGACGACACCATTCTGTATACATCTGGCCCTTCTTTGGACACTGTGTTGACAAACCTCCAAACGAACTTCGATGCCAAACAACACTCCTTCCGTGGCCTGCAACTGCTCTTAAACGCTAGTAAAACTAAATACATGCTTTTCAACCGATCATTGACCGCACCCGCCCGTCTAGCATCACTACTCTGGACGGTTCTGACTTAGAATATGTGGACAACTACAAATACCTAGGTGTCTGGCTAGACTGTAAACTCTCCTTCCAGACTCACATTAAACATCTTCAATCCAAAATTAAATCTATAATTGGCTTCCTATTTCGCAACTATGCCTCCTTCACTCACGCTGCCAAACATTCCCTCGTAAAACTGACTATCCTCCCGATCCTCGACTTCGGCGATATCATTTACAAAGTAGCCTCTAAGTCAGAACCGATGATGCAGGATGTATGACACTCAGATGTCTGTATGGATAATATAGGTTATATGACAGGAATGACATGCCGTATGGCAGATGATGTTTCCGTGTGTGATGGTGTGCCGTCATGTGAATATTCTTTGTGAGACTCACTATCCAGTCAGATTCCCACAGAAGAAAGCATTCCCCCTCTCAACTCCTAGCCCTCTCTCCCCATCAGTGAGAGAGACAGAGAGAGAGAAAGTGAGAGAGACAGAGAGAGAGAGTGACAGAGACAGAGACACAGAGAGACAGAGAGTTAGAGAGAGAGAGACAGAGCAAGAAAGAGACAGAGAGAGAGAGAGAGAGAGAGAGAGAGAGAGAGAGAGAGAGTGTGTGTGTTTGTATGTGTTTGTTTTCTAAGAGCCCTTGCGGCGCTCTGTGATGCAGTTCGACTTCCCCCCTTTATTTCTTTACCCATGAGCCTTTGTGACACAGAGATCCCAGAGTGTGACCAGGAGGTGAGGGTGTTGTTGTGAGGGGGTGTGGGAACAGCAAGGTTATAGAAACAAAATGGTCTGCACATATTTTTCCCATAGCACATTCACTGTGACAGTGTTTCAGTCTAGCTGGTTATCTGTCTGCTCTGACCTTGAACTGAAACCTTGTGTTAATTATTAATGGAATATTGGAGCAATAAAGGCCAGTGTCTTTTTGTCTTTATGCAGAGAAGTTTCACATCACATTTTACATTTACATTTTAGTAATTTAGCAGACAGAGTTATCTGGAGTGACTTAAAGTTTGTTCATTCATCTTGCGATAGCTAGGTGGGACAACCTCCTCAATAACAATAACTTAGCTGTCAGTAGAGTCAGAGCTAGAAGGGAGGGAGGGTCAAGGTGAGGAGGATTATTTAAGATACTTTTTGAAGAGGTACGGTTTCAGATATACACTGCTCAAAAAAATGAAGGGAACACTAAAATAACACATCCTAGATCTGAATGAATGAAATCATCTTATTAAATACTTTTTCTTTACATAGTTGAATGTGCTGACAACAAAATCACACAAAAATAATCAATGGAAATTCAATTTATCAACCCATGGAGGTCTGGATTTGGAGTCACACTCAAAATTAAAGTGGAAAACCACACTACAGGCTGATCCAACTTTGATGTAATGTCCTTAAAACAAGTCAAAATGAGGCTCAGTAGTGTGTGTTGCCTCCACGTGCCTGTATGACCTCCCTACAACGCCTGGGCATGCTCCTGATGAGGTGGCGGATGGTCTCCTGAGGGATCTCCTCCCAGACCTGGACTAAAGCATCCGCCAACTCCTGGACAGTCTGTGGTGCAACGTGGCGTTGGTGGATGGAGCGAGACATGATGTCCCAGATGTGCTCAATTGGATTCAGGTCTGGGGAACGGGCGGGCCAGTCCATAGCATCAATGCCTTCCTCTTGCAGGAACTGCTGACACACTCCAGCCACATGAGGTCTAGCATTGTCTTGCATTAGGATGAACCCAGGGCCAACCACACCAGCATATGGTCTCACAAGGGGTCTGAGGATCTCATCTCGGTACCTAATGGCAGTCAAGCTACCTATGGCGAGCACATGGAGGGCTGTGCGGCCCCCCCAAAGAAATGCCACCCCACACCATGACTGACCCACCGCCAAACCGGTCATGTTGGAGGATGTTGCAGGCAGCAGAACGTTCTCCACGGCGTCTCCAGACTCTGTCACGTCTGTCACGTGCTCAGTGTGAACCTGCTTTCATCTGTGAAGAGCACAGGGCACCAGTGGCGAATTTGCCAATCTTGGTGTTCTCTGACAAATGCCAAACGTCCTGCACGGTGTTGAGCTGTAAGCACAACCCCCACCTGTGGACGTCGGGCCCTCATACCACCCTCATGGAGTCTGTTTCAGACCGTTTGAGCAGACACATGCACGTTTGTGGCCTGCTGGAGGTCATTTTGCAGGGCTCTGGCAGTGCTCCGCCTGCTCCTCCTTGCACAAAGGTGGAGGTAGCGGTCCTGCTGCTGGGTTGTTGCCCTCCTACGTCCTCCTCCACATCTCCTGATGTACTGGCCTGTCTCCTGGTAGCGCCTCCATGCTCTGGACACTACGCTGACAGACACAGCAAACCGTCTTGCCACAGCTCGCATTGATGTGCCATCCTGGATGAGCTGCACTACCTGAGCCACTTGTCTGGGTTGTAGACTCCGTCTCATGCTACCACTAGAGTGAAAGCACCGCCAGCATTCAAAAGTGACCAAAACATCAGCCAAGAATCATAGGAACTGAGAAGTGGTCTGTGGTCACCACCTGCAGAACCACTCCTTTATTGGGGGTGTCTTGTTAATTGCCTATAATTTCCACCTGTTGTCTATTCCATTTGCACAACAGCATGTGAAATTTATTGTCAATCAGTGTTGCTTCCTAAGTGGACAGTTTGATTTCACAGAAGTGTGATTGACTTGGAGTTACATTGTGTTGTTTAAGTGTTTCCTTTAATTTTTTGAGCAGTGTATTTGGAAGATGGGCAGGGACTCTTCTGTCCTTGCTTCAGGGGGAAGCTAGTTCCACCATTGGGGTGTCAGTACAGCGAAAAGCTTGGTCTGGGCTAAGCGGGAGCTGAGGGGCCAAGAGACCTGAGGTGGCAGAACAGAGTGCTCAGGTTGGGGTGTAGGGTTTGAGCATAGCCTGAAGGTAGGGAGGGACAGTTCCTCTTGCTGTTCCGTAGGTAAGCACCATGGTATTGTAGTGGATACGAGCTTAAACTGTATGCCAGTGGAGTGTGCGGAGGAGCGGGGTGACATGAGAGAACTTGGGAAGGTTGAAAACCAGGCATGCTGTTAAGTTCTGGATAAGTTGCAGAGGTTGGATGGTACAAGCGGGGAGCCCAGCCAACAGTGAGTTGCAGTAGACCAGACGGGAGAGGACAAGTGCCTGGATTAGAACCTGTGCCGCTTCCTGTGTGAGGTAGGGTTGTCCTCTACGGATGTTGTACAGCCTGAACCTGCAGGAGTGGGTCACCTAATTGCACCTAATGTGATGAGTGTATGTATGACAATGTTGATATGAGGATATCCAGGATAGCAAACTGATGCTTCAGTCAACATCTTCTTGTTATTGTAAGTCTGGGATCAAAAGAGCCTTACCACATGAATTATATTACCCAGAGTGCACCTATAGGTTTAATATAACCTCTTCCTCCCTTCCTGTGACAGTGTTGGGTGGTAACAGAGTATGTACACCAGCCATGAACATGAAAACAAGATTGTCTCTAGACTTTTGGACAGAGCACTCTTCCCCTCTCTCACTCTCACATGCACAGCTGTGTTGTTGCAGCTGAGACGGGAAGGTCAGAGAGATGTTTAGAGGTCATATAGGGCAGGAGGAAGTTTACCATCAGGGTGTTTGATGAAATTGTTGGAATTTATGTGGTTTTGATGTTTTTTGACCTTTTGAACTAGGAACAGGAGGAAAGAATGGAGTGGGAGGAGGGGAAGTAAGCAGAGTATGGATATGAGTGAGCGAAGGAGAGGAACAGGAACCTATATTCCTGTTCTCCCTTTATGTAAATGAGTTATCACATGAGTTATGAACCTTTCTCTGTAACCTGTATCTGTTTATCTCTGTGTGTGTGTGTGTGTGTGTGTGTGTGTGTGTGTGTGTGTGTGTGTGTGTGTGTGTGTGTGTGTGTGTGTGTGTGTGTGTGTGTGTGTGTGTATGTGTGTGTGTGTGTGTGTGTGTGTGTGTGTGTGTGTGTGTTAATCGGAGCAGCCGAACCAAAGTATGTATTGTTACACAGGGAGATATGGTATCTGTATCTGTTTATCTCTGTGTGTGTGTGTGTGTGTGTGTGTGTGTGTGTGTGTGTGTGTGTGTGTGTGTTAACAGGAAAAGAGCAGACATCCCTCAGCTGTATAGCCTTCATCTGTCTAGTGGGAGGAAAACTTCTTGTAACATTCTATACTGGACGTAACGTGCATATCCATCTATAGTAATAGCATCAAGTGTTCTCATCTACAGTTAGCATCAAATGTTCTCATCTACAGTTAGCATCAAGTGTTCTCATCTACAGTTAACATCAAGTGTTCTCATCTACAGTTAGCATCAAGTGTTATCATCTACAGTTAGCATCAAGTGCTCTCATCTACAGTTAACATCAAGTGTTCTCATCTACAGTTAGCATCAAGTGTTCTCATCTACAGTTAACATCAAGTGTTCTCATCTACAGTTAGCGTCAAGTGTTCTCATCTACAGTTAGCATCAAGTGTTATCATCTACAGTTAGCATCAAGTGCTCTCATCTACAGTTAGCATCAAGTGTTCTCATCAACAGTTAACATCAAGTGTTCTCATCTACAGTTAACATCAAGTGTTCTCATCTACAGTTAACATCAAGTGTTCTCATCAACAGTTAACATCAAGTGTTCTCATCTACAGTTAGCATCAATTGTTCTCATCTACAGTTAGCATCAAGTGTTCTCATCTACAGTTAGCATCAAGTGTTCTCTGATATTTACGACAACCACAAACCACTTCACTGTACTCACACCACACTGCTGCCTGGAGAACAGTGAAATATGATACAGTACTGCATACACAGTGTAGTATGGCTGAGTTTGTGTCACAGTGAAATTCAGTGACACGAGGAAGAACGGATGCAGGTGATGGAGGATAGATAGAGGGGGATAGAAATAGAGGATTGGCAAGAGAGATTGAGATAGGAGGAGAGATGGAGAAGCCCTGAGGAATGAGATGGAGAGAGAGAGAGGGATGAGAGACTTCCACACCCATCTCATGCCATTAGCTCTTTGACTGCTGTGTAATTCTTACTGTGGTTTAATTGTGGTTTTGGTTGTTGTGGTAGTGGTCCTCCTGAGGTTTATTTCTGGTCTTATGAAGTCGTGACTGGATCCCTGGATCCCTGGATCCAGTCGACTGAGGATAGACTGACTGGGAAATAATGGACTGTTCTGATAATATATGCCTAATTATTTGATTACCCTGGTGTGATTGGTCTAAATGACTGACTAATGAGCGCTAATGAGATTACAGCATGTTCCTGGAAGAAGGAAGAGGACACACGGTATGTACCTTAGAGCAATGCACGCTCACACACACGCACGCACGCACACACACACACACACACACACACACACACACACACACACACACACACACACACACAGTGCTGGATTCAGTCAGTTGGGCCTTAACCCGCGATAACAGTTTCATTGTTCTTATTTAGGCGAAGTCAGTGGTGTAACTGCATTGGAGCTATCAAGTCGGCAAGCGGATCCCGGGGTTATACCTATCTCGCCATTGGATGCGCCAAGTCGCATTAGTAATAATCCCATGCAGTCATGTCACAGTGTTTAACACTGGAATGAGTGTTGTTATACATGTGACTCTGGATGACAACCATGTTGTTTCCAACATTAAGGCTGTTTTGCTAAATATATTAAATCCACATTGTGTTTTGTTTCCTTGCCACGATACCAAGGAGTATGGTGATACTGGTAACGTCCAGGCCCTAGGTTATTCACCCTCTATCTCTTCCTCTCTCCTTCCCTCACTCAAACACGCCAGCCTCCCATCTTCATTTTCTTGATAGCCCACTCCTTCCCGCTCTCTCTGACTTCCTCTTCCTCTCCTCCCCCACACTGTCCCACTCTTCCTATCCTCCCCATCACAGTCCCCCTCTTCCTTTCCTCTCCCACACTGTTCCCCTCTTCCTCTCCTCCCCACCACTGTCCCCTTCTTCCTCTCCCCCCACTGTCTCCCTCTTCCTCTCCTCTCCTTCCCCTGTTCCTCTCCTCCCCCCTACTGTCTCCCTCTTCCTATCCTCCTCTCCACTGTCCCACTCTTACTCTCCTTCCCCCTCTTCCTCTCCCACCCCCTCATGGTCCCCCTCTTCCTCTCCTCCTCCCCACTGTCCCACTCTTCCCCCCCCCACTGTACCACTCTTCCTATCCTCCCCATCACGGTCCACCTCTCCCTCTCCTCCCCCACACTGCCCCCCTCTTCCTCCCCCCACTGTCCCCTCTTCCTTTCCTCCCCCACACTGCCCCCCTCTTCCTCCCCCCACTGTCCCCTCTTCCTTTCCTCCCCCACACTGCCCCCCTCTTCCTCCCCCCACTGTCCCCTCTTCCTTTCCTCCCCCACACTGCCCCCCTCTTCCTCCCCCCCACTGTCCCCCTCTTCCTCTCCTCCCCCCCACTGTCCCCCTCTTCCTCTCCTCCTCCCCACTGTCCCACTCTTCCTCTCCTCCTCCCCACTGTCCCACTCTTCCTCTCCTCCTCCCCACTGTCCCACTCTTCCTCTCCTCCTCCCCACTGTCCCACTCTTCCTCTCCTCCCCCCACTGTCCCCCTCTTCCTCTCCTCTCCATCACGGTCCCCCTCTCCCTCTCCTCCCCCACACTGCCCCCCTCTTCCTCCCCCCCACTGTCCCCCTCTTCCTCTCCTCCTCCCCACTGTCCCACTCTTCCTCTCCTCCTCCCCACTGTCCCACTCTTCCTCTCCTCCCCCCCACTGTCCCACTCTTCCTCTCCTCCTCCCCACTGTCCCACTCTTCCTCTCCTCCCCCCACTGTCCCCCTCTTCCTCTCCTCCTCCCCACTGTCCCACTCTTCCTATCCTCTCCATCACGGTCCCCCTCTCCCTCTCCTCCCCCACACTGCCCCCCTCTTCCTCCCCCCCACTGTCCCCCTCTTCCTCTCCTCCCCACCACTGTCCCCTTCTTCCTCTCCCCCATGTCTCCCTCTTCCTCTCCTTCCCCTTGTTCCTCTTCTCCCCCCTAATGTCCCCCTCTTCCTCTCTTCCCCCTCACAGTCCCCATCGTCCTCTTCTCCCCCTCAATGTCCCCCTCTTCCTCTCTTCCCCCTCTTCCTCTCCTCCCCACCACTGTCCCCTTCTTCCTCTCCTTCCCCTTGTTCCTCTTCTCCCCCCTAGTCTTCCCTGTGGCTCAGTTGGTAGAGCATGGTGCTTGCAACGTCAGCATGGTGTGTGCAACGCCAGGGTTGTGGGTTCGATTCCCACGGGGGGCCAGTACAAAAAAAGATTAAATGTATGAAATGTATGCATTTACTACTGTAAGTCGCTCTGGATAAGAGCGTCTGCTAAATGACTAAAATGTAAATGTAATGTCTTCCTCTCCTCCCCCTCACAGTCCCCATTGTCCTCTTCTCCCCCCCAATGTCTTCCTCTCCTCCCCCTTACAGTCCCCATCATCCTCTTCTCCCCCCCAATGTCCCCCTCTTCCTCTCCTCCCCCTCACAGTCCCCATCGTCCTCCTCTCTTCCCCCTCACGGTCCCCATCTTCCCCCCCACTGTCCCCCTCTTCCTCTCTAACCCCCCACTTTTCCTCTCCCCTATTCTTCCTCTTCTCCCTCACGGTCTCCCTCTTCTTCTCTCCCCTGCTGTCCCCCTCTTCCTCTCCCCCTACTGTCCCTCTCTTCCTCTCCTCACCCCTCTTTCTCTCCTCCCCACACTGTCCCCCTCTTCCTCTCCCCCTACTGTCCCCCTCTTCCTCTCCCACCCTACTGTCCCACTCTACCTCCCCCCTCACTGTCCCCCTCTTCCTCTCCCCCTACTGTCCCCATCTTCCTCTCCCACCCTACTGTCCCACTCTACCTCCCCCCTCACTGTCCCCCTCTTCCTGTCCTCCCCCCTCTATCTCTGTGTTTAAGGTCCTTGTCGTGTCTCTTGTTCTTGGATATTAAATGTCTGGCCTTTTAATTTAGAGCGATAAGCATCCCATTTCAGCTTGCCTGACTGTCCGTGTGTGTCTGTCTGTAGTTTATAGTGATAAGCATCCCATTTCAGCATGCCTGACTGTCCGTGTGTGTCTGTCTGTAGTTTATAGCAATAAGCATCCCATTTCAGCATGCCTGACTGTCCGTTTGTGTGTCTGTTTGTAGTTTATAGCGATAAGCATCCCATTTCAGCATGCCTGACTGTCCGTGTGTGTGTCTGTCTGTAGTTTAGAGCGATAAGCATCCCATTTCAGCATGCCTGACTGTCCGTGTGTGTGTCTGTCTGTAGTTTAGAGCGATAAGCATCCCATTTCAGCATGCCTGACTGTCCGTGTGTGTGTCTGTAGTTTATAGCGATAAGCATCCCATTTCAGCATGCCTGACTGTCCGTGTGTGTGTCTGTCTGTAGTTTATAGCGATAAGCATCCCATTTCAGCATGCCTGACTGTCCGTGTGTGTGTCTGTCTGTAGTTTAGAGCGATAAGCATCCCATTTCAGCATGCCTGACTGTCCGTGTGTGTGTCTGTCTGTAGTTTAGAGCGATAAGCATCCCATTTCATCCCAACGCACCACCCATCACAACATGAATAAATAACAGCACCACATTCACACGCAATTACAGCATCTGTTCCAATAGGTACTCACACAGTCCACGGGGCACCCAGTGTGTGTGTTAGATTGATGAATAGGGGATTCCTGTTTGTGTGTATGTGTGTGTGTGTGTGTTTGCGATCCGGTAATAGGGTTTTGTTGTGTAGTGTTTGTATTGTGTGCAGTCTATAGTCTGTAGTCTGCAATCTGTCATCTGTAATATGTAGTCTATAGTCTGTAGTCTGCAATCTGTCGTCTATAATATGTAGTCTGTAGTCTGCAATCTGTCGTCTGTAATATGTAGTCTGTAGTCTGTAATCTGTCGTCTGTAATATGTAGTCTATAGTCTGTAATCTGTAGTCTATATTCTGTAATCTGTAGTCTATAGTCTACAATCTGTAGTCTATAGTCTGTAATCCCTAGTCTATAGTCTGTAATCTGTAGCCTGTAATCTGTATTATGTAGGTGTCTCTGGCCTTCTATTTCCTCCCCTCAGGAGAGGTTTATTTTGGGGTGATGCTTGATGGTTCCTTCCCAGAGGACACACTGTTATAGTTTCTCATTGTCCCTGACTCTGTGTGTTTGTGCTTGTGCTTGGGATGGGGTAGGGGTTCTGCTATGTGTACATGTGTGTGTGATTTAATGTGTGTACGTGTGTGTGTGTATGTGTCTGTGTGTATATGTATGTATATGTGTGTGTGTGAATATGTATGTTTGTGTGTGTGTGTGTGTGTGTGTGTGTGTGTGTGTGTGTGTGTGTGTGTGTGTGTGTGTGTGTGTGTGTGTGTGTGTGTGTGTGTGTGTTAATCGGAGCAGCCGAACCAAAGTATGTATTGTTACACAGGGAGATATGGAGTGCAGATCCGGGGAAGCTCAGATGAGTTGCAGAAAATCCAGATGTGGAGACTGAGGTTGAAGTTAGCTGAGTAGAACAGGGTAAACAATACCTGAGGGGAATCCAAGGTTGTGGTGTTGAGTAAAATCCAGAGCAAGGTAGTTGGGTGGTGAGATGTGGAACAGGAGACAGGAGCCAGAGACAGAGCGGTAATGAGCAGAGATTACGATCTGGCAGAGTGAAAGTGGCAGGACTGAATATTTGTAGAGGTCTTGATTATGGAACGAGTTGCAGCTGGTAGGGATCTTCTCTGACTCCAGCACACCTGTCTCCAACCACACAATCACACACAGAGGGAGAGAGAAAGTGTACTGGGGGAGTGGCTGCAGGTCAAGGAGACACCGGATGAACACAAGAAGGCATAGCAGGAGCAGATGTGACAGTATATGTATGTGTGTGTAATGTAATGTGTGTATATGTATGTATGTGTGTGTGTTTCCCCACACCTCGGGGAGAGTTACAAAGTCGCAGACTGAAAGGGAGAGGCCTGATTCAAAGTGGCGGGTCTGACGCTAGTCCGACGTTCGTCTGACATTAACTGTTTTGGCCCAGCGTGTGTGTGTGTGTGTGTGTGTGTGTGTGTGTGTGTGTGTGTGTGTGTGTGTGTGTGTGTGTGTGTGTGTGTGTGTATTGACCCCTAATGGAACAGAGTCCTTCTATACCCACTCAAGCTGGTGAAACTAACCACTACTACTCAGGTAAATGTGATAGTGTGCACGTTTGTGTGTACTGTATGCACTTGTAAGTAGAATGTATTTCCTCAATGCTATTGAAGTTTAATAATGAATTATCAATCAACATAATAATGAATAATTCACTAAATACTGTATGTTACATGTGACATGGATGTGTTGCTACTGGCAACTGGTGACAGGAAAGACCGGTGTTTGAGTATCATCTCTCCCTCATCCCTCTCTGAATTGGCTCTCTCTCTCTTTCCATTTCTCTATAATACCTCACTTGCTTTTCTGTCACACCCCTCCATTTCCCGATGGATTAAACACTGGCACACACACACACATAGTGTTGACAGGGCCTGAACTGTCCTTCCTAATTTGATAATGTACAGCCTTCCAGAGGTTGTTCTCACAAACCAAGGATAGGAATTTAATTAATATCCCTGTTATTGGCTGTCATGCATTACCATGGACAGCTCATATTACTCTCTGATTGGTGGCTGTGAAATCCCTGAGTCATTCACCCAACAGCTTCATGTTCACATCGGGGTTCAACTCTAATACTCAACCACAACCCTAGCCTCAACCATTAACCTAACCCTAGCCTCAACCACTACCTTAACCCTGGCCTCAACACTAACCCTAACCCCAACCACAACTCTAACTCTAGCCTCAACCACTACCCTAACCCTAACCCTAACCCCAACCACAACTCTAACCCTAGCCTCAACCACTACCTTAACCCTGCCCTCAACACTAACCCTAACCCCAACCACAACTCTAACCCTAGCCTCAACCACTACCTTAACCCTAGCCTCAACACTAACCCCAACCACAACTCTAAACCTAGCCTCAACCACTACCTTAACCCTGGCCTCAACACTAACCCTAACCCCAACCACAACTCTAACCCTAGCCTCAACCACTACCCTAACCCTGGCCTCAACACTAACCCTAACCCCAACCACAACTCTAACCCTAGCCTCAACCACTACCCTAACCCTAACCCTAACCCCAACCACAACTCTAACCCTAGCCTCAACCACTACCCTAACCCTAACCCTAACCCCAACCACAACTCTAACCCTAGCCTCAACCACTACCCTAACCCTAGCTTCAACCACTACCCTAACCCTAGCTTCAACCACTACCCTAACCCTAGCTTCAACCACTACCCTAGCCCTAGCTTCAACCACTGCCCTAACGCTAGTTTCAACCACTACCCTAACCCTAACCCCAACCACAACTCTAACCCTGGCCTCAACCACTACCCTAACCATAGCTTCAACCACTACCCTAACCCTAGCTTCAACCACTACCTTAACCCTGGCCTCAACACTAACCCTAACCCCAACCACAAATCTAACCCTAGCCTCAACCACTACCCTAACCCTAGCCTCAACCACTACCCTAACCATAGCTTCAACCACTACCCTAACCCTAGCTTCAACCACTACCTTAACCCTGGCCTCAACACTAACCCTAACCCCAACCACAACTCTAACCCTAGCCTCAACCACTACCCTAACCCTAGCCTCAACCACTACCCTAACCATAGCTTCAACCACTACCCTAACCCTAGCTTCAACCACTGCCCTAACCCTAGCTTCAACGATAACTCTAACCCTAACCCCAACCACTACCCTAACCCTAGCTTCAACCACTACCTTAACCCTGGCCTCAACACTAACCCTAACCCCAACCACAACTCTAACCCTAGCCTCAACCACTACCCTAACCCTAACCCCAACCACAACTCTAACCCTAGCCTCAACCACTACCCTAACGCTAGCTTCAACCACTATACTAACCATAGCTTCAACCACTGCTCTAACCCTAGCTTCAACCACTACCATAATCCTAGCCTCAATGATAACTCTAAACCTAGCCTCAACGACAATTCTAACCCTAGGCTCAATGACAATTCTAACCCTAGCCTCAACGACAACTCTAACCCTAGGCTCAATGACAATTCTAACCCTTGCCTCAACGTGTGGATCAGTTGGTAGAGCATGGTGTTTGCAACGCCAGGGTTGTGGGTTCGATTCCCACGGGGACCAGTACGGAAAATACATTTATAAAATACATGCATGCACTACTGTAAGTCGCTCTGGATAAGAGCATCTGCTAAATGACTAAGATGTAAAAAAGCAACAATTCTAACCCTAGCCTCAACAACAACTCTAACCCTAGCCTCAACCACTACCCTAACCCTAGCTTAATGTCCACATCCTGGTTCAACCCTAGCCTCAACCACAAACCTAAACCTAAAGTTACTTTTAAAGCTGGCTTAACCCTAAACCTAACCAGAACTTCCCCAAACAGGGTTCCCCACCTCTGAATTCCCAATTGAACCTATATAATATGACTGTAACTTACCGTATGTAGGCCTAGATAGACAGGACTCTGAAATTCCCTTCAGACTGTTCTCAAACAGACAGACAGAGACAACAGTGGAGTGTATTCATCGATGCCAAGGGAAGCCAGGCTTCCCCCAAAAATTGACCAGGAAAAAACATTTAAGTATATATATTTCGTCTCTCTGTATTTCATAATTTTCCTTCAATTCGCAAGTGGCTGAATGTATTTCACTGGAGAGAGCATCCGAGGGAGAAAAACAGTGCCCCTTTGTCTCTCTATGTATAGCCCATCTATCTGATGCTGTCTGGTCAAAAAGAATATAACATTGTTGCCGCCCATAGCATTGAATGCAAAGGAAGTCAACAAGCATTTTTTCCTCTCTTCAAAAAAAAGTATAAAATTATAGCCAATCAGCATTGAGCTCAACTTTGTGAGCCCAATTGTGAATGGTCCGACGCTGTCACGACTTCCGCCGAAGTTGGTCCCTCTCCTTGTTCGGGCGACGTTCGGCGGTCGAAAACACCGAACTTCTAGCCATCGCTGATCCTCTTTTCATTTTCCTTTGGTTTTGTCTTGTCTTGTATCACACCTGGTACCAATCCCATCAATTACATGTTGTGTATTTAACCCTCTGTTCCCCCTCATGTCCTTGTCGGTGATTGTTTATTGTAAGTGCTTGTGCACGTCTGTACTGGTGTGCGTTGGGTTATGTACCCATTTATTTTATTATTCTGTTTTCCGGTGGGTTTTGTTAATAAACTGCGCTGTTGGAAACCCAGTTATTTCTCTCCTGCGTCTGACTTCTCTGCCGCCAGTTCGCACCCCTTACAGACGCACCAAAAAAAGTGTCAAGGGAAGCCAGTTTTGATGTGCCTTCACACCAATCACATCAAAATATCAAACGTCATTTGCAGAAACATTTTAATTTTTGCATCTCGTTGTGTTGTTGTTCTCCGTTGGCTATCTAGCTATAGCTAAAATTGTCAGTTTTCTAAATTAGCCATGGATGTAGATAGGGATTTGGACTTGTGGTTTTATTTAACTCTCCATACTGGCCAAGGATTAATCCAACCATAAATTCATACATTGTGCCCATGGGCCTGAGAGGATGGAAATTCAGTGCCATGAAAAAGTATTTACCCCCTTTCTAAAATGTTGCATATTTTGGATACCGAATGTTATCAGATCTTCTAACAAACAAAATCTAATTTTAGAAACTTAACACAAAAAAGTATACTTGTTTTAGTTACTTAATTAACAAAGTTATGCAACACACAATTCCCCTGTGTGAAAAGTAATATCCCCCTCATACTCAATAGTTGGTGTACCACATTTAGCTGCAGTGACTGCAACCAAACGCTTCCAAATGCTGTGGAGGAATTTTGGCCCACTCTTGCATGCAGAACTGATTTAACTCAACGACATTTGTGGGTTTTCAAGCATAAACTGCTCGTTTCAAGTCCTGCCACAACATCTCCATTGGGATTAGGTCTGGACTTTGACTAGGTCATTCCAAAACTTCAAATTTGTGTCTTTTTAGCCATTTTCATGTAGACTTGATTGTGTGTTTTGGATCATTGTCTTGCTGCATGGCCCAGCTGCGCTTCAGCTCATAGACTGATGGCCTGACATTCTCCTGTAGAATTCACTGATAGAGGGCAAAATTCATGGTTCCTTCTATTAAGGCACGTCGTCCGGGTCCTGAGGCAGTAAAGCAACTCCAAAACCATCTCACTACCACCACCATGATTACCGCCCCGTAGCACTCAGAATGCAGTGGTTTTTGGCCAGGCATAAAGGGACCCAGCTCATCCAAAAAGTTGACTCCAGTTTGCCAAAAAGCACATGGAAGCACCTGGATGATCATCAAGACTCTTGGAATAATGTTCAATGGACAGATTATTCAAAAGCATACATTTTTGGACTAAATATTGTACTAGTTGGCTCATCTTTTCCCATGAAAGGAAGTTAGGCTAGTGAGCAAGCATGTTAGTCAAGTAGCCTATGTTAAAAAAAGAACTAAAAGCGTGTATTGTATGACAGAGTGATAGACCATTTCGTCAACATGAAAGAGAAGAGGGTGGCATTGGTGTTTGTCTCCATGTTTCGCTACATATTTTTTCTACTTGCACGCACACACACACACACACACACACACACACACACACACACACACACACACACACACACACACACACACACACACACACACACACACACACACACACACACACACACAGGGAAATCAGAACCATGGACAGCCACATCATATTTTGCTTACGTTGATTGGACACATTTTTGGGGGGTGTAAATTAGTTGCCACTTTATTAGACTAAGCAAAGGTGATTTGATGTTGAAATATTGAAGTTGAAATGGTGCTGGAATAGTGGTTCTAAATTAATAGTTGTTTAGAATTCCGAAAATGTCAGAAACATTAACTTGCTTGACCTGCTGTAGGCCATGTAACTGTCTGTTACATTCACTATGCTTTGTGGACTTTACCGGACAGAGGTTGCTCTCCGGTTTTGTGATGAAAAGGTGTGGTTGTGTCTTCTTATTGTCTCGGCCTGAGGCCTATATATAACAATGTCAAGGCATATGAACTACCAGGTTATAGCGCAAACAGCGCAATTCATTTTTACCTTGGCTTCCCCAGTGATTTTATCCACGCACAGCTACTGAGACACAACAGAACGCGGTACATTACACTACTACCTCACTCTCTCTCTCTCCCTAAAACTCTCTCTCTCTCCCTAAAACTCTCTCTCTCTCCCTAAAACTCTCTCTCTCTCCCTCTCTCTCTCCCTAAAACTCTCTCTCTCTCCCTAAAACTCTCTCTCTCTCCCTAAAACTCTCTCTCTCTCCCTAAAACTCTCTCTCTCTCCCTAAAACTCTCTCTCTCTCCCCTAAAACTCTCTCTCTCTCCCTAACACTCTCTCTCTCTCTCTCCCTAAAACTCTCTCTCTCTCCCTAAAACTCTCTCTCTCTCCCTAAAACTCTCTCTCTCTCCCTAAAACTCTCTCTCTCTCCCTAAAACTCTCTCTCTCTCCCTAAAACTCTCTCTCTCTCCCTCTCTCTCCCTAAAACTCTCTCTCTCTCCCTAAAACTCTCTCTCTCTCCCTAAAACTCTCTCTCTCTCTCTCTCTCTCTCCCTAAAACTCTCTCTCTCTCCCTAAAACTCTCTCTCTCTCCCTCTCTCTCTCCCTAAAACTCTCTCTCTCTCCCTAAAACTCTCTCTCTCTCCCTAAAACCCATTCTCTCTTCTTCTCTTTCTCTCTCTTGATCTGCCTCTGTCTCCACCTCCCCCTTTCTTTTTATGTCTCTGGCCCTTTTTCTGTCTTCACCCTCCCTGTATTTCTCTCTTTTCTCCCCCCACGCCTCTCTCTCTCTCGCTCTCTCTCACCCCACGCCTCTCTCTCGCGCTCTCTCACTCTCTCCCCCCAAGCCTCTCTCTCGCTCGCTCTCTCCCCACCACACCTCTCTCTCGCTATCTCTCTCCCCCTCATGCCCTTATGACCGAGGCCAGTGTTCTGCCAGCAGCACTAGATTGCATTAGTACGGATGGCTGAGCACACACACACACACACACACACACACACACACACACACACACACACACACACACACACACACACACACACACACACACACACACACACACCCCTTGGTTAATGCAGCCCTATTCCATTCCCTTTGCAGAAAGTGGAGCACATCCATCCAGCCAACTGCACTAATGCAAACCAACACTGTGTGTTTATGTGTGTGTGTTTATGTGTGTGTGTGTGTTTCATTGCCACAGAAGCATAAATGACACCCTACTCCTTCCCTGTAAATGGTGTGTTAGCACACTGTGTTGACTTCACACACAGCACTGCTGCACAGAAGAGCAGAACAGATGCTATCTCTGTGGAAAGTGAACAGTATGTGTTTCGAACCCGACCAACCATCATCTGCCCCTTGTCCTGTTAGCTCCTACAACTAAGGACTAGGGTTTAGCTCAGTGGGATAATATGGTCTTAAGACATGTCAACACACTGAGACACACACACACACACACACACACACACACACACACACACACACACACACACAGTAGGCCTAATCCCAGGGTCTCCTGCCAGTTGTTCATAACATATTATATAAAATCAACAAATTGCTAAACAGATGTTACCTAAATAACTATTGTGTTGAGAACATGATGACCCTGATGCCTCAGTTATGGACACGCAAACAGACACACACACACACACACGCACGCACGCGCAGGGCACACACACACGCAGCCAGATCGCTGAAGATTGACTTCGAAATTGGACGTCTGTCCATGTCCTGAGGACATCGGGAAATGCATTCAAAACTGGCCACTAGGGGCAACAGTGAGCAATGTTACCATCAAGTAGGCTTGGGTTTTTCTCATGCCTTGTTGGATGGGCACAATCCCATGACTTCAGATTCTAAGGTTGCAATCCCAATGGTTGACACTCATTTTAATTGTCTGGTTTTAACCCCAAACCTACACCCTTAACTTTGAAATTTGCCGTTTGGAGCAATTTCGAAATATGACATTTGGAGAAACGTGGATAAATGTCAGAATCTGAATTCAAATTGGTAAAATTGTGAGACCTTGATGCACATTTATTTATTTAACCTTTATTTAACTAGCATGCATGAACGCATGAACGCATGAACGTATGAACGCATGAACGTATGAACGCATGAACGTATGAACGCATGAACGTATGAACGCATGAACGCATGAACGTATGAACGCACGAACGTATGAACGTATGAACGTATGAACGCATGAACGTATGAACGCATGAACGTATGAACGCATGAACACATGAACGTATGAACGCACGAACGTATGAACGTATGAACGCATGAACGTATGAACGCATGAACACATGAACGCATGAACGCATGAACGTATGAACGTACGAACGCACGAACGTATGAACGCACGGACGTATGAACGCATGAACGCATGAACGCATGAAAGCATGAACGTATGAGCGCATGAACGTATGAACGCATGAACGTATGAACGCATGAACGTACGAACGCATGAAAGCATGAACGTATGAACGCATGAACGTATGAACGTATGAACGCATGAACGTATGAACGCATGAACGTATGAACGCATGAACGTATGAACGTATGAACGCATGAACGCATGAACGCATGAATGTATGAACGCATGAACGCATGAACTCATGAAGCATGAACGTATGAACGCATGAACGTATGAACACACAGACAGGCAGGCTGGGAGGGGCCAACTAGACACTGACACTTTGATCACAATGGGAGATTGTTAATCAACAAAAGCCTTTACGCATCAGAAGATACAGGAGTCTGGTTGCTTAAAGACATTTTTGATTGAGTGTGTTTATGTTTGTCTGTGCATGTGTGTGTGATGTTTTTCACTGCATACGTGTGCGCGCTGCTGATTTGATATAATTGTGTGCATGTGTGTGATGTTTTTGATTGTGTGAAATGTAGTGTGACCTTTAATTAATCCCACGTAAGACTGCGCAGTGCTCCTGTCGGCTAGAGAGGAAAACCAGGCTGCACAGTGCTCCTGTCGGCTAGAGAGGAAAACCAGGCTGCGCAGTGCTCCTGTCTGCTAGAGAGGAAAACCAGGCTGCACAGTGCTCCTGTCGGCTAGAGAGTAAAACCAGGCTGCGCAGTGCTCCTGTCGGCTAGAGAGGAAAACCAGGCTGCACAGTGCTCCTGTCGGCTAGAGAGAAAACCAGGCTGCACAGTGCTCCTGTCGGCTAGAGAGGAAAACCAGGCTGCACAGTGCTCCTGTCGGCTAGAGAGGAAAACCAGGCTGCACAGTGATCCTGTTGGCTAGAGAGGAAAACCAGGCTGCGCAGTGCTCCTGTTGGCTAGAGAGGAAAACCAGGCTACACAGTGCTCCTGTTGGCTAGAGAGGAAAACCAGGCTGCGCAGTGCTCCTGTCGAGAGGAAAACCAGGCTGCACAGTGCTCCTGTTGGCTAGAGAGGAAAACCAATCTGACAACTGAAACAACAACACATCCAATAACCCTCACATGCAGAAGTGAGGACACACACACACACACACACACACACACACACACACACACACACACACACACACACACACACACACACACACACACACACACACACACACACACAGAATAACCCCAGGACAGAGCCAGCTGTTTAATAGAGGAAGCAAACAGAAGAAGATGTTGAGACAGACACAGAGGTCACCTCTGCTATCACTTCTATCCAATCAAGATGATTTAACACTAGATGTAAGGAGGGATGAAAGGAAGGCAGCTATGCTATTTCTTGCTCGTTCTGATATTTCTTAATTTCTATTATTTATTGTGTGGTTATTGTATTGTTACTAGATAGTACTGCACTGTTGGAGATACACACATAAGCGTTTCGCTGCACCTGCGATAACATCTACAAATCTGTGTATGCGATCAAAAGGATAGTTTTAACCATGTTTTGAGGCAAATGCAGGATTTTATTTACAATTACATTGTTCCAAACAATGGAGTAAAACAAGCTTATATTTTTGGTTCTGGTGGGGTACGACAGACCCTTCTAGATATATTTATATCAATCAAAAAGTTACATATTGCCACTAACATACACTGCGCGTACAAAACATTAGGAACACCTGCTCTTTCCATGACATAGACTGACCAGGTGAATCCAGGTGAAAGCTATGATCCCTTACTGAGGTCACTTGTTAAATCAGTGTAAATGAAGGGGAGGAGACAGGTAAAATAATGATTTTTAAGGCTTGAGACATTTGAGACATACATTGTATATGTGTGCCATTCAGAGGGTGAATAGGCAATATAAAATATTTAATAGGTACCAGTGTGTCAAGAACTGCAACGCTGCTGGGCTTTTCACGCTCCACAGTTTCCCATGTGTATCAAGAATGGTCCACCACACAAACGACATCCAGCTAACTTGACACAACTGTGGGAAGCATTGGATTCAACATGGGCTCTCTGGGGACGTTTTTGACACCTTGTTGAGTCCATGCACTGACGAATTGAGGCTGTTCTGAGGGCAACTTAATATTAGGGAGATGGTCCTACCAGCATGAAAGGCAATTGAAGTCGGAAGGTTTAATGCCATAGATGGAAACAGCAGCTATGTTGGGTCTGTGATTTAGGGGACGTCCAGAATGAACAGACTTTATATTTTACTGACCTCTATATGACTATCTAACAGTAACCTTGTTTGATAAAATGCAACAGCAGAAACTAGAACTTTAATGGTTATTTAGAAAATATGTGGTCCTGGTTGAAATGTGTATTTCTACAGCTTGGAAGTTACGGAAAGATAAGCTGTATAACTAAAATTGAAGGTTTTTGTTGAGCTTTCATTTGTTTTTCATTTTTGTAATAACATATGTATGTATGTATAACTTCTTACATCTAGAGGTTCCGCTAGCGGAACACCTCACCAATATCCAATGGAAGAGTGTGGTGCGAAATACAAAAACCTCAAAAATGCAATAATTTCAATTTTTCAAACATACGACTATTTTACACCATTTTAAAGATAAGACTCTCGTTAATCTAACCACATTGTCCGATTTCAAAAAGGCTTTACAGCAAAAGCAAAACATTAGATTATGTTAGGAGAGTACACAGACACAAATAATCACACAGCCATTTTCCAAGCAAGCATATATGTCACAAAAACCCAAAACACAGCTAAATGAAGCACTAACCTTTGATGATCTTCATCAGATGACACTCCTAGGACATTATGTTATACAATACATGCATGTTTTGTTCAATCAAGTTCATATTTATATAAAAAAACAGCTTTTTCCATTGGCGTGTGATGTTCAGAAATTGTATTCCCACCAAAAACTTCCGGTGAATTTACTAAATTACTCATCATAAACGTTGACAAAATACATGACAATTATTTTATGAATTATAGATACAGAACTGCTTTATGCAATCGCTGTCAGATTTTAAAATAGTTTTTCAGCGAAAGCACATTTTGCAATATTCTGAGTACATAGCTCAGCCATCAGGGCTAGCTATTTTGACACCCGCCAAGTTCAGGGCACACTAAACTCAGAATTAGTATTAGAAAAATTGTATTACCTTTGCTGATCTTCGTCAGAATGCACTCCCAGGACTGCTACTTTCACAAGAAATGTTGTTTTTGTTCCAAATAATCCATAGTTATGTCCAAATGCCTCCGTTTTGTTCATGCGTTCAGGTCACTATCCAAAGGATAACACGCGAGCGCTTTCGAGACCAAAAAATCAAAAAGTTCCATTATCGTACTTAGAAGCATGTCAAACGCTGTTTAAAATCAATTTTGATGGTATTTTTCTCATAAAAGAAAAAACAGCGTGGTCTCGTGAACGCGCATATCCAATCTCTTAGTCACCAGGCAGACCACTGACAAACTGAGCTACTGTACTCTGCCCAGAGACAGGAGACGCCTCAATCCGCTTTCTGAAGGCTTTAGAGAGCCAATGGAAGCCTTAGAAAGTGCTACGTAACAGCTCAGATACTGGAGTTTTGATAGAGAACCAAAAGAACAACTGCAAATTCTCAGACAGGCCACTTCCTGCTTGGAATTTTCTCAGTTTTTTTCCTGCCATATGAGTTCTGTTATACTCACAGACACCATTCAAACAGTTTTAGAAACTTCAGAGTGTTTTCTAT
Source organism: Salmo trutta (assembly GCF_901001165.1). NCBI lineage: Eukaryota > Metazoa > Chordata > Actinopteri > Salmoniformes > Salmonidae > Salmo > Salmo trutta. The sequence continues at coordinate 35,112,108 of NC_042982.1, forward strand.
CCAAATCTAATAATATGCAAATATTTGACTCTGGGCCCGAGAAGTAGGCCGTTTAATTTGGGTACGTTTTTCATCCAGCCGTGAAAATACTGCCCCCTATAGCGAACAGGATAAACAGTATGTACACTATATGATTTAAAAAATTTGCTACAGCAAATGCAGTGCCTTATAAGCCCATGTGCCTGCGCATCCTTGAAGATGCATGACACTATAATAACAACAAGAACAAAAAGATCAACCATTTATTTGGAGAAGCATAGCTCATGTGTTTGCCTCTCATCTCAACTCCAAAGCCATCTAATGTTTTAAGAATAAACCTCTAGCCACATTTCTCACAGAGGTGAACACTGTACCAGTGTTCCTGTATGATGGTCAGTTCTCTGCCAGATGGGACAGATGACAACAGCTGTGGTTTGCTGTGTGTGTGTTCCATCTTCTCTCTCCAACAGCAATAGAATAAGAACAACTGTGGTCGCTCGCCCGTCGCGTCTCTGTGTGTGTGTGTGTGAGGCACACCACCACTCGAGGGACTATTCTCTGAAAGAAGCACACTATTACCTCTGATAGAATTAGAGTGTTTGTGTGTCTCTAAGGGCAACCCTGGGAGAAAGAGTACATTCATTGTGTGTGTGTGTGTGTGTGTATGTGTGTGTGTGTGTGTGTGTGTGTGTGTGTGTGTGTGTGTGTGTGTGTGTGTGTGTGTGTGTGTGTGTGTGTGTGTGTGTGTGTGTGTGTGTGTGTGTGTGTGTGTGTGTGTGTGTGTGTGGGGGGGGGAGGAACCTGAGTTAACCACTGGGCTAGCACAGAGAGAGGAGACCTGAGTTAACCACTGGGCTAGCACAGAGAGAGGAGACCTAACCACTGGGCTAACACAGAGAGAGGAACCTGAGTTAACCACTGGGCTAACACAGAGAGAGGAACCTGAGTTAACCACTGGTCTAGCACAGAGAGAGGAACCTGAGTTAACCACTGGTCTAGCACAGAGAGAGGAACCTGAGTTAACCACTGGGATAGCACAGAGAGAGGAACCTGAGTTAACCACTGGGATAGCACAGTGAGAGGAACCTGAGTTAACCACTGGGCTAACAGAGAGAGGAACCTGAGTTAACCACTGGGATAGCACAGAGAGAGGAACCTGAGTTAACCACTGGGATAGCACAGAGAGAGGAACCTGAGTTAACCACTGGGATAGCACAGAGAGAGGAACCTGAGTTAACCACTGGGATAGCACAGAGAGAGGAACCTGAGTTAACCACTGGGATAGCACAGAGAGAGGAACCTGAGTTAACCACTGGGATAGCACAGAGAGAGGAACCTGAGTTAACCACTGGTCTAACACAGAGAGAGGAACCTGAGTTAACCACTGGGCTAGCACAGAGAGAGGAACCTGAGTTAACCACTGGTCTAGCACAGAGAGAGGAACCTGAGTTAACCACTGCACTTTTTAAGTTGAGGACTGAGAGGTGTGTGCACGTGTGTGTTTGTGTGTGTACGTGTCTGTGAGGATTGCAGTTACAGGAGGTAGAGGGTACTCAAGTGTGTAGAGGGCCAGTGTCATCACTTTGCCTGAAGGCCCTTCTTTTACATCCCTACATTCTGAAGAATGTGTGTGTGGTTGTCTGTGTTTGTGTTTCTGTCTGTGCATACAATTCAGCTGAGATGTAGTGTGCTACAGGCTAGTCATGATAGGCCCTTTTTCAATGAAAATATTCCGGAGGGTTGAGAAGTGTTGGAAGTAGGGAATAAACCCCCCAGTTTGATGAGCTGGTTGTATCATTTTATTAGTTATTGCTCATCCAACCCTGCTCTAGACACCTGCTCCCTCTTATCTACCTCTCTATCATACATATACCCACATTTCCCCTTTAGAGACAGAGAGAAAATGGAGAGATAGAGGGAAAATTGAGAGAGAAAATAATGAGAGACAGACAGAGACATAGACAAAGAGAGACACAGAGAGAGAGAGAGAGAGAGAGTGAGAGAGACACAGAGAGAGAGAGACACAGAGAGAGAATTAGTAGCAGTCTGGCTGCTTTGTTAAAAGCCCTGCTGGCTTCCAAACACAAGATCCTAATGGCCCACTAAATGTCTCTGACCAAAATAGACACACAGCCAGATGGAGACAGAGGGGGAGAGAGAGAGGGTGAGGCATAACGAAAAAGAGGGGCGAGATGAGAGAGACAGAGAGAGCACGCTCACACCCAGTGGACGTGTACACACACACAGATACTGTTTAGACAGAAGAGGTTGAGATGAGGAAGGAACGACAGTGGTAAAACACACAGATGGCAGCAAGAGGAGGAGGGAGAAAGAGAGGTAAGGAAGGAGAGAGTGAGGAAGAGAGAAGTAAGGAGGGAGAGAAAGAGAAAGAGAGGAAGAGAGAGAGGGAGAGAGAGGTAAGGAAGGAGAGAGAGAGAGGAAGAGAGAGAGAAGTAAGGAGGGAGAGAAAGAGGGAGAGAAAGAGAGAGAGAGAGAGGTAAGGCGGGAAATGACAGGATTATGACCAGAAACACATAATGAACGTCAGAAGAAAAGGATGAAGGTTAATCTATGATGACACCCTCTTATTCCCTAGGAATCTATTTTGTCATGTTCCCTTACGTTAACATGACCACCTGGGACTGGAAGGTAGAGACAAAATGATGGAGAGATAGAGGGTTGTTCTTTAGGATGAAAAATGATCGTCCTCCTCATACAACGACGTCTGTGTCCCAGTCAGTCTCTCCAGCGCAGTCGGATATTATTATCACACATCTCTCCACTTCCCTACCAGTCATTTCCCCTCTCACCCCTTCTCTTTCAAAACACAGTTATTCTGGAGCCCAGAGACAGGGGCCAGGTAGAGCGGGGGAGAGATAGGGGCCAGGTAGAGCAGGGGAGAGATAGGGGCGAGGTAGAGCGGGGGAGAGATAGGGGCCAGGTAGAGCGGGGGAGAGATAGGGGCCAGGTAGAGTGGGGGGAGAGATAGGGGCCAGGTAGAGCTGGGGAGAGACAGGGGCCAGGTAGAGCGGGGGAGAGATAGGGGCCAGGTAGAGCGGGGGAGAGATAGGGGCCAGGTACAGCAGGGGAGAGATAGGGGCCAGGTAGAGCGGGGGAGAGACAGGGGCCAGGTAGAGCGGGGGAGAGATAGGGGCCAGGTAGAGCTGGGGAGAGACAGGGGCCAGGTAGAGCGGGGGAGAGATAGGGGCCAGGTAGAGCGGGGGAGAGATAGGGGCCAGGTACAGCAGGGGAGAGATAGGGGCCAGGTAGAGCGGGGGAGAGACAGGGGCCAGGTAGAGCGGGGGAGAGATAGGGGCCAGGTAGAGCGGGGGAGAGATAGGGGCCAGGTAGAGTGGGGGGAGAGATAGGGGCCAGGTAGAGCTGGGGAGAGACAGGGGCCAGGTAGAGCGGGGGAGAGATAGGGGCCAGGTAGAGCGGGGGAGAGATAGGGGAGAGGGCGAGCGGGGGAGAGATAGAGGAAGTGAGAAAAGAAAGTGGGAGAGACTGATGAGTGGAGGGAAAGTGAGGGAGAGATGAATGACAATGAAATCCATTTATCCTCTCTGTCATTGCGAGCAGTCTGAATGTACTTGATTGGCTAAAGGAGATGCACCATTTGCTTCTTTCCCATCAGATGACACATCAGTGATGAGTAGAGTAGTATTTCTCTCTCCCTCTCTCTAGTGTCTGTAATGTGTAACAATTGTACAATCCATGTGTGCAAGGCTCTTAGAGACTTACCCACAAAGACTCACATCTGTAACGCTGCAAAAGGTGATTCTAACATGTATTGACTCAGGGGTGTGAGGTAGAATCATGAGGATGGAAGAACCACACAGTAATGTCATATTGAGAACCATACAGTAATATCATATTGAGAACCACACAGTAATATCAAATTGAGAACCACACAGTAATATCGTATTAATTTAAGAACCACACACTAATGTCATATTGAGAACCACACAGTAATGTCATATTGAGAACCATACAGTAATGTCATATTAATTTAAGAACCACACAGTAATGTCATATTGAGAACCACACAGTAATGTCATATTGAGAACCATACAGTAATGTCATATTAATTTAAGAACCACACAGTAATGTCATATTGAGAACCACACAGTAATGTCATATTAATTTAAGAACCACACAGTAATGTCATATTGAGAACCACACAGTAATGTCATATTGAGAACCACACAGTAATGTCATATTAATTTAAGAACCACACACTAATGTCATATTGAGAACCACACAGTAATATCATATTGAGAACCACACAGTAATGTCATATTAATTTAAGAACCACACAATAATGTCATATTGAGAACCACACAGTAATATCATATTGAGAACCATACAGTAATATCAAATTGAGAACCACACAGTAATATCAAATTGAGAACCACACAGTAATGTCATATTAATTTAATAACCACACAGTAATATCATATTGAGAACCACACAGTAATATCATATTAATTTAAGAACCACACAGTAATGTCATATTGAGAACCACACAGTAATATCATATTGAGAACCACACAGTAATATCATATTAATTTAAGAACCACACACTAATGTCATATTGAGAACCACACAGTAATGTCATATTGAGAACCATACAGTAATGTCATATTAATTTAAGAACCACACACTAATGTCATATTGAGAACCACACAGTAATGTCATATTGAGAACCACACAGTAATGTCATATTAATTTAATAACCACACAGTAATATCATATTGAGAACCACACAGTAATATCATATTAATTTAAGAACCACACAGTAATGTCATATTGAGAACCACACAGTAATGTCATATTAATTTAATAACCACACAGTAATATCATATTGAGAACCACACAGTAATATCATATTAATTTAAGAACCACACACTAATGTCATATTGAGAACCACACAGTAATGTCATATTGAGAACCATACAGTAATGTCATATTAATTTAAGAACCACACACTAATGTCATATTGAGAACCACACACTAATGTCATATTGAGAACCACACAGTAATGTCATATTGAGAACCACACAGTAATGCCATATTAATTTAAGAACCACACAGTAATGTCATATTGAGAACCACACAGTAATATCATATTAATTTAATAACCACACAGTAATATCATATTGAGAACCACACAGTAATATCATATTAATTTAAGAACCACACACTATTGTCATATTGAGAACCACACAGTAATGTCATATTGAGAACCACACACTAATGTCATATTGAGAACCACACAGTAATGTCATATTGAGAACCACACAGCAATGTCATATTAATTTAAGAACCACAGAGTCTTCTTAAAAGAGGGGTGTGGCCATGCTGGTAAGGTCACTAAAGGAGAGAGAAGGGGAGGTTAGAAATCTACGTGTCACATCCTGACCAGTAAGGGGTCATTTTTTATGATAATTTGGTCAGGGCGTGGCAGTAGGTGTTTGTTTTGTGTGTTTTTGGAATTGTTTGGGGTTGGTCTCTAATTGGAGGCACTGTCACAACTTCCGCCGAAGTCGGCTCCTCTCCTTGTTCGGGCGGCGTTCGGCAATCGACGTCACCGGCTTTCTTAGCCATCGCCGCTGCATTTTTCATATATCCATTGGTTTTGTCTTGTTCCATACACACCTGGTTTTCATTCCCTAATCACACTGAATGTATTTAGTCCTCTGTTCCCCTCCATGTCTTTGTGTGAAATTGTTTTATGTTATGTGGGTATTTGTCACACGCCATACTTTTGTTCATGTTCCGTGTTTTTTGGTCACGTTTATGTACTTATCTGCTTTCATTTTGGACCGGAATTAAAAGTGCGGCTGTTACTACACTCTGCTCTCCTGCACCTGACTTCGCCTCCCGTACACACCACTAACAGACCAAAGTTAAACAATTTAAAGAAAATGCTACCAAATACCAAGAAATAAAAGCCAAAATAAAACATTCTCTCCACTATTATTCTGACATTTCACATTCTTAAAATAAAGTGGTGATACTAATTGACGTAAAACAGGGAATTTTTACTTTGATTAAATGTCAGGAATTGTGAAAAACTGAGTTTAAATGTATTTGGCTAAGGTGTATGTAAACTTTTGACTTCAACTGTATATCTTCAACTAATGTTGGTAACCAGTTTATAATAGCAATAAGGCACCTTAGGGGGTTTGTGGTATATGACCAATATACGCAGCTAAGGACTGTATACTGGCACTCTGCGTTCCGTCGTTCGTAAGAACAGCCCTTAGTCGTTGTATATTGGCCAAATACCACACTCCCTAGGGCCTTATTGCTTAATTATACAGTACCTTCAGAAAGTATTCACACCCCTTGACTTTTTTCAAAAATGTTTGCGCTATAGCCTGAATTTAAATTGATTAAACTGACAATGTGTTACTGGCCTACACACAATACCCCATAACGTAAAAGTGGAATTTTGTTTTTTAATTAATTAAAAATGAAAAGCTGAAATGTCTTGAGTCAATAGTTATTCAACCCCTTTGTTATGGCAAGGATCAATAAGTTCAGGAGTAAAATGTGCTTGACAAGTCACATCGACTCACTCTGTGTGCAATAATAGTGTTTAACATGATTTTTGAATGACTACCTCATCTCTGTACCCCACACATACAATTATCTGTAAGGTCCCTCAGTCGAGCAGTGAATTTCAAACACAGATTCAAAGACCAGGGAGGTTTTCCAATGACTCCAAATAAAGGCACCTATTGGTAGATGGGTAAAAAAAAAGCAGACATTGAATAATATCCCTTTGAGCATGGTGAAGTTATTAACTACACTTTGGATGGTGTATCAATACACCCAGTCACTACAAAGATACAGGCAACTTTCCTAACTCAGTTGCCGGAAAGGAAGGAAACCGCTCAGGGATTTCACCATGAGGCCAATGGTGACTTTAAAACAGTTACAAAGTTGAATGATTGTGATTGGAGAAAACTGAGTATGGAACAACAACATTGTAGTTACTCCACAATACTAAACTAAATGACAGTGAGAAGAAGGAAGCCTGTACAGAATAAACATATTCCAAAACATGCATCCTGTTTGCAATAAAGGCACTAAAGTAAAACTGCAAAAAATGTGGCAATAAATTAAATGTGGCAATAAATTAACTTTACAGTGCATTGGGAAAGTATTCAGACCCCTTGACTTTTTCCACGTTACAGCATTATTCTAAAATTGGTTCAATTGTTTTTTCCCTCATCAATCTACACACAATACCCCATAATAACAAAGAAAAATAGGTTTAGAAATGTTTGAAAATGTATTAAAAATAACTGAAATATGACATTTACATAAGTATTCAAATCAAATCAAAATGTATTGGTCACATACACATGGTTAACAGGTGTTATTGCGAGTGTAGCGAAATGCTTGTGCTTCTAGTTCCGACAGTGCAGCAATATCTAACATGTAATCTAACAATTCCACAACAACTACCTAATACACAGAAATCTAAGTACAGGAATGGAATATGAAAATATACATATAAATATATGGATGAGCAATGACCAAGCGGCATAGGCAAGATGCAATAGATGGTATAAAATACAGTATATGTCACATCTGCTCCTGCTACGCCCTCTTGTGTTCATCCGGTGTCTCCTTGACCTCTAGCCACTCCCCCAGTACACTTTCTCTCTCCCTCTCCCTCTCTGTGTGATTGTGTGGTTGGAGACAGGTGTGCTGGAGTCAGAGCAGATCCCCACCAGCTGCAACCCATTCCATAATCAAGACCTCTACAAATACTCAGTCCTGCAACTTCCACTCTGCCAGATCGTAATCTCTGCTCAGTCAGTTTATGCTTCCAGCTATTTATGATTATTCAAGATCCTGTTACCCTGCTGTGCCTGTTTCCCTGCCTGACGCTGTTTATCCTCTCCACTGCAGTTTCGCCACTCTGACTCTGGTCCCTGTCTCCTGTTCCACACCCCGCTACCCTGTTGTGGTTTCGGCACACTACCAATCCCTTAAATTCCCCTCCGGACCTGCTAACCCTGTTCCAATCCCGCTCACTCCAACCTCAGCCTCCGCATCTGGTTTCCTACAACCCACCCGAGCTTCCTCTGGCCTGCACTCCATCTCTCCCTGTGTTACAATAAATACCTTGGTTCATTCATCCATGTTTCCGTGTCTGAGTCTGCTCTTGGGTTCCCCTGTGCTGCTCTGTCTATCAGTATATACATATGAGATGAGTAATGCAAGATATGTAAATGTTATTAAAGTGACTAGTGTTCCATTTATTAAAGTGGCCAATGATTTCAAGTCTATGTAGGCAGCAGCCTCTCTGTGTTAGTGATGGCTGTTTGACAGTCTGATGGCCTTGAGATTGAAAAACAGCTTCAGTCTCTTGTCCCAGCTTTGATGCACTTGTACTGACCTCACCATCTGGATGGTAGCGAGGTGAACAGGCAGTGGCTCGGGTGGTTGTTCAGACTCTTGATTCAGTACTTTGTTGAAGCACCTTTGGCAGCGATTACAGCCTCGAGTCATCTTGGGTATGACGCTACAAGCTTGGCACACCTATAATTGGGGAGATTCTCCCATTCTCTGCAGATTCTCTCAAGCTCTGTCAGGATGGATGGGGAGCGTCGCTGCACAGATGTTTCAGGTCTCTCCAGAGATGTTCGATTGGGTTCAAGTCCAGGCTCTGGCTGGTCCTCTCAAGGACATTCAGAGACTTGTCCTGAAGCCACTCCTGCATTGTCTTGGCTGTGTGCTTAGGGTTGTTGTCCTGTTGGAAGGTAAACTTTAGCCCCAGTTTGAGGTCCTGAGTGCTCTGGAGCAGGTTTTCATCAAGGATCTCTCTGTACTTTCCTCCGATCATCCTTCCTCGATCCTGACTAGTCTCCCAGTCCCTGCCCCTGAAAAACATCCCCACAGCAGGTTTCCGCCAGACGTGATGCTTGGCATTCAGGCCAAAGAGTTCAATCTTGGTTTTATCAGACCTGAGAATCTTTTGGCTCCAAGTGGGCTGTCATGTTCCTTTTACTGAGGAGTGGCTTCCGTCTGGCCACTCTACATTAAAGGCCTGACTGGTGGAGTGCTGCCGAGATGTTTGTCCTTCTGGAAAGTTCACCCATTTCCACAGAGGACCTCTGGAGCTCTGTCAGAGTCGGGTTCTTGGTCACCTCCCTGATCAAGGCCCTTCTCCCCTGATTGCTCAGTTTGGCTGGGCAGCCAGCTCTAAGAAGAGTCTTGGTGGTTCCAAACTTCTTCCATTTTGTGAATGTTGGAGACCACTGTCTTCTTGGGGACCTTTAATGTTCAGTCTGCATTCCACCAGAAACTGAGAGATGAATTCACCTTTCAGCAGGACAACAACCTTAAACAAGGACAAATATACACTGGAGTTTCTTACCAAGATGACATTGAATGTTTCTGAGTGGTCTAGTTACAGTAGACTTAAAGCATCTGAAAAATCTATGGCAAGACTTGAAAATGGCTGTGTAGCAATGATCAACAACCAACTTGACCGAGCTTGAAAAAAAAAAGAAAGAAAAATGTACAAAGGTTTTACAATTCAGGTGTGCAAAGCACTTAGAGACTTACCCAGACAGACTCACAGCTGTAACCGCTGCCAAAGGTGATTCTAATATGTATTGACTCAGGTGTGTGAATACTTACAGTTGAAGTCGGAAGTTTACATATACTTTAGCCAAATACATTTAACTCAGTTTTTCACAATTCCTGACATTTAATTCAAGTAAAAATCCCCTGTCTTAGGTCAGTTAGGATCACCACGTTATTTTAAGAATGTGAAATGTCAGAATAATAGTAGAGGGAATGATTTATTTCAGCTTTTATTTCTTTCATCACATTCCCAGTGGGTCAGAAGTTTACATATACTCAATTAGTATTTGGTAGCATTGCCTTTAAATTGTTCAACTTGGGTCAAACGTTTCAGGTTGCCTTCCACAAGCTTCCCTCAATAAGTTGGGTGAATTTTGGCCCATTCCTCCTGACAGAGCTGGTATAACTGAGTCAGGTTTGTAGGCCTCCTTGCTCGCACATGCTTTTTCAGTTCTGACCACACATTTTCTATAGGCTTGAGGTCAGGGCTTTGTGATGGCCACTCCAATACCTTGACTTTGTTGTCCTTAAGCCATTTTGCCACAACTTTGGAAGTATGCTTGGGGTCATTGTCCATTTGGAAGACACATTTGCGACCAGGCTTTAACTTCCCGACTGATGTCTTGAGATGTTGCTTCAATATATCCACATAATTTTCTTTCCTCGTGATGCCATCTATTTTGTGAAGTGCACCAGTCCCTCCTGCAGCAAAGCACCCCACAACATGATGCTGCCACCCCCGTGCTTCACAGTTGGGATGGTGTTCTTCGGCTTGCAAGCATCCCCCTTTTTTCTCTAAACATAACGATGGTCATTATGGCCAAATAGTTCTATTTTTGTTTCATCAGACCAGAGGACATTTCTCCAAAAAGTATGATCTTTGTCCCCATGTGCAGTTGGAAAACGTTGTCTGGCTTTTTTATGGTGGTTTTGGAGCAGTGGCTTCTTCCTTGCTGAGCGGCCTTTCAGGTTATGTCGATATAGGACTCATTTTACTGTGGATATAGATACTTTTGTACCTGTTTCCTCCAGCATCTTCACAAGGTCCTTTGCTGTTGTTCTGGGATTGATTTGCACTTTCACACCAAAGTACGTTCATCTCTAGGAGACAGAACACGTCTCCTTCCTGAGTGGTATGATGGCTGCATGGTCCCATGGTGTTTATACTTGCGTACTATTGTTTGTACAGATGAACGTGGTACCTTCAAGTGTTTGGAAATTGCTCCCAAGAATGAACCAGACTTGTGGTCTACAATTTTTTTTCTGAGGTCTTGGCTGATTTCTTTTGATTTTCCCATTATGTCAAGCAAAGAGGCACTGGGTTTGAAGGTAGGCCTTGAAATACATCCACAGGCACACCTCCAATTGACTCAAATGATGTCAATTAGCCTATCAGAAGCTTCTAAAGCCATGACATCAATTTCTGGAAACTTCTGACCCACTGGAATTGTGATACAATGAATTATAAGTGAAATAATCGGTCTGTAAACAATTGTTGGAAAAATTACTTGTGTCATGCACAAAGTAGATGTCCTAAACTATGTCCAAAACTATAGTTTGTTAACAAAACATTTGTGGAATGGTTGAAAAACGAGTTTTAATGACGCCAACCTAAGTGTATGTTAACTTCCGACTTCAAGTGTATGTAAATTTGTTATTTCTGCATTTCATTTTCAATAAATTTGCCAACATTTCTAAAAACATGTTTTCACTTTGTCGTTATGGGGTATTGTGTGTAGATGGGTCAGATTTTTGCTATTTTTATCCATTTTGAATTCAGGCTGTAACAACAAAATAAATTATTTCTGAAGGCACTGCATGTACAGAGTAATCATTTTAATGGTGAACAACCATTGGTCTACCCATAAGGTATTCAAAATCATCACTTATCAGGTTGAACACTTTCCCTGTATCCGGCAATGACACAGGGTTGTGTGTGTGATGATCGTGAGGGTGTGGATGGGTCTCTGTAGTCCAGACATTGATACAGGGTTCTGTGTGTGAGGGTGTGGATGGGTCTCTGTAGTCCTGACATTGATACAGGGTTCTATGTGTGAGGGTGTGGATGGGTCTCTGTAGTCCAGACATTGATACAGGGTTCTATGTGTGAGGGTGTGGATGGGTCTCTGTAGTCCAGACATTGATACAGGGTTCTATGTGTGAGGGTGTGGATGGGTCTCCGTAGTCCAGACATTGATACAGGGTTCTATATGTGAGGGTATGGATGGGTCTCTGTAGTCCAGACATTGACACAGGGTTCTGTGTGTGTGTGAGAGACTTTGAGTGTGTGTGGATGCGTCTCTGAAGTCAAACAAACCTTGTTACATGAAGGCGAGCCACAGTAACAGAATTACAAGTTATGTCACTATGGCAACAGGAAAGCACTAAGATTAGTCAACAGCGATGATCTCAGTACTTGATGTTCTTGTGCCGCTCTGTCAATCTGACATTTCGACTGAGCAGCCCAATTACCAAATCAAAGTTTATTTGTCACGTGCGCTGAATACAACAGGTGTAGACCTTGAACAGGTGTACAGTGAAATGCTTACTTACAGGCTCTAACCAATAGTGCAAAAAAGGTATTAGGTGAACAATAAGTAAGTAAAGAAATAAAACAACAGTAAAAAGACAGTGAAAAATAACAGTAGTGAGGCTATATACAGTAGTGAGGCTATATACAGTAGAGAAGCTATATACAGTAGTGAGGCTACATACAGACACCGGTTAGTCAGGCTGATTGAGGTAGTATGTACATGTAGATAAGGTTAAAGTGACTATGCATATATGATGAACAGAGAGTATCAGTAGCGTAAAAGAGGGGTTGGCGGGTGGTGGGTGGCGGGACACAATGCAGATAGCCCGGTTAGCCAATGTGCGGGAGCACTGGTTGTTCGGCCCAATTGAGGTAGTATGTACATGAATGTATAGTTAAAGTGACTATGCATATTTGATAAACAGAGAGTAGCAGCAGTGTAAAAAGAGGGGTCGGGGGGGCACACAATGCAAATACTCCGGGTAGCCATTTGATTACCTGTTCAGGAGTCTTATGGCTTGGGGCTAAAAACTGTTGAGAAGCCTTTTTGTCCTAGACTTGGCACTCCGGTACCGCTTGCCATGCGGTAGTAGAGAGAACAGTCGATGATACTGGGGTGGCTGGGGTCTTTGACAATTTTTAGGGCCTTCCTCTGACACCGCCTGGTATAGAGGTCCTGGATGGCAGGCAGGTTAGCCAGTGATATACTGGGCTGTAAGCACTACCCTCTGTAGTGCCTTGCGGTCAGAGGCCGAGCAATTGCCGTACCAGGCAGTGATGCAACCAGTCAGGATGCTCTCAATGTTGCAGCTGTAGAACCCTTTGAGGATCTCAGGACCCATGCCAAATCTTTGTAGTTTCCTGAGGGGGAATAGGCTTTGTTGTGCCCTCTTCACAACTGTCTTGGTGTGCTTGGACCATTCTAGTTTCTTGTTGATGTGGACACCAAGGAACTTGAAGCTCTCAACCTGTTCCACTACAGCCCCGTCGATGAGAATGGGGGCGTGCTCGGTCCTCCTTTTCCTGTAGTCCACAATCAATGAATGTGCGTTTGAGTGTATGACTGTGTGTGTGTGTGTGTGTGGGGTTCCTGCTCCTGCATGTAATGTGTATGAGTCAGTGTGCAAGTCTAGAATGTGTATTATATATCACCATGCACGTGAGAGTGATGTATGTATCGCCATGGTTACCCAGTGTCTATAGAACATGGTCAGTTGCTCCCATTCCGATCCTGCTTTGTGGATAACACTCCACTCATACTCCGGTAACTGCCTCGTCATGATACAGAAATACTCTGGGACAGAACTGCTACCTGGAGACAGAGGGAGGGAGAGACAGGTTTATAATAAAATACACACACAAACCTGAGGGTTTGAGCTCTGACAGTAAGGAATCAGTTGAGGGAGGAGACGTTGAAATGAAATGGAGAAAAGCAACACACACACACACACACACACCTACTTTGTTTGGGATCATCACTTTCTCTCCTCCAACTATTTTTAAACACACAGATGGAACGGAAAGCGGCAGGAAATCCCTGTGATAGAGCACTGCCAAACCGCTCTCAGGGAATAGGAAAGACAACAGTGGCATCATGTGGTGAAGAAAGGAACTGCAGGACACTTGAAAGAAATCTTTCTGACGGTGAATGTGGGAGATAAGTGTGTGCTATCTCTCTCTGTGTCGCCATCTTTATTCTTTTCCTCCAGGGATTGAGGCTACGTAGAGCGCTCAACCCTTTCAGATGAAGCGGTCTAAGCTTATTTGAAGGGTATTTGGTGATTTTAAAGGGGGATTTGGGAGAAGGCGATGTGCTCGTGGAAGGAAATGCAGACTGTGCTTAAATCTTAAAGTGTGGCAAGTCAAGTGTGTGATAATGAATGGAAAGTAAAATGGAACAAAACAAGCAAACGTTGTAGTAGAAGACAAGGACCGGTCCAATAATGCATTTCTTATCGGACTGCGTTTTTTAGACAAGGAAATTCATTTGGGAAATCCATTTGTAATATCGAGGACTGTGAAGAAAGCAGTGGGAAAAGTGGATTCAATCAAGGTGACAAGAAGTGGCCTTGTTTTGGTCAATTGTGTGGATGACGAACAGAAGATTGCACTGGAGATGGCTAAATTGTCCACGTCAGAAGTAATCTGTATTGATCTTCAGAGCAGGGCACCAGCCAAATGAGTTATAGCTGGAGTCTTGTTGGATATAGATGACGAGTACCTTAGTCAGAAAATCCCAGGAGTGGTCAGTGCAAATCGCCTGACCTGTATGGTAAATGGAAGGAAGGAGAAAAGCCTGTCGATATTATTGTTGTTTGAGGAGACTACCTGAATATGTGAAGCTTGGATATTAGGTATGCAGTGAGAGCATGTGTCCAAACCATTACAGTGTGGGAATTGTAAAGGATATGGTCACGTGTAAAATGTTTGTAGACAGGAGAAGTATGGTATTGAAGAATATTGTGAATGGAAAATGTTGCAACTGTTAGGGTGAAGGAGATCAAAGCGTGGAGGATCAGGGCTGTGCAGCGGATTTCCTATGTGGAGGCGATGAAGAGAGTGGAGGATCAGGGCTGTGCAGCTGATTTCCTATGTGGAGGCGATGAAGAGAGTCGAGGATCAGGGCTGTGCAGCGGATTTCCTATGTGGAGGCGATGAAGAGAGTGGAGGATCAGGGCTGTGCAGCGGATTTCCTATGTGGAGGCGATGAAGAGAGTCGAGGATCAGGGCTGTGCAGCTGATTTCCTATGTGGAGGTCGATGAAGAGAGTGGAGGATCAGGGCTGTGCAGCGGATTTCCTATGTGGAGGTCGATGAAGAGAGTCGAGGATCAGGGCTGTGCAGCTGATTTCCTATGTGGAGGCGATGAAGAGAGTCGAGGATCAGGGCTGTGCAGCTGATTTCCTATGTGGAGGCGATGAAGAGAGTCGAGGATCAGGGCTGTGCAGCTGATTTCCTATGTGGAGGCGATGAAGAGAGTCGAGGATCAGGGCTGTGCAGCTGATTTCCTATGTGGAGGTCGATGAAGAGAGTCGAGGATCAGGGCTGTGCAGCGGATTTCCTATGTGGAGGCGATGAAGAGAGTCGAGGATCAGGGCTGTGCAGCGGATTTCCTATGTGGAGGCGATGAAGAGAGTCGAGGATCAGGGCTGTGCAGCGGATTTCCTATGTGGAGGCGATGAAGAGAGTCGAAGGAGCAATAGGCCACAGTGTTGAAGATATGGCGGTGGATGCATTGCAACTAGTGTTTTAAGCCAATCAAGTGATCTGGGTACACTCATTGTGAAGGTGAATTTTGTGGCATTTATAACCACAGTAATTCATTATACAGCACAAGTGTCTAAGAAGTTGGATATTATATCTGCAGCCGATACACGTTTTGGGGCTCCAAGACTTCAAGGCAGAAGCACTGCAAAGCCTATTGTTGCTCGGAAACGTCCCACCCTCACGAGTCTTTTGAGCCTATGTAGGAACCTGATTCCATTTTTTTTTTTTTACAGAAAAGTAGGTTAATTTAGTTTAGGTCGTTTATTTTTTGAGAGTTTGTATATTTTATTTATTTTTACCCACATTATTACCTTTTTGGCGGATCATTATTATCCAGCCGCACAGTTGATGGCGGGATGCACATTCAACTGTTGCGAACGCGAATATACCATAGAAGAAAGAATAAGACAATCATGGGAGAATATGGCAGTTATTACTTTCTATAGGAATAACACATTCAATGGAACATGGCTGATTTGGCAAACATTAACTGTCCGATTCACTCCTTCTGCTTGCGCTGCACACACCGGGCCGCCAGCAGCCTCTCGGACCGGGTCCACGAGTCACACCGGAACGGCCGGCGCACGCCTCCCTTTAAGGCCAGTTTCAGTGAAGAACCGGTAGACCGAAGTTAGCTAACGTCACCTCGTAATGTATTTGGCTGGCACTGACAGCTTCTGTGAAGTATCTAGCCATTTTAGCTAACTGTTAGCTGTGAGGCAAGTGTGTCGGCACTTTAATCACCGCTAACCACAAAAACATACTTAACTAGCAGCGCATGAGAGCTTGATAAGGCAGCATGTCTCCTCCTGAACAGTTTGCTTGAAGAACATGCCAGCCAGCTATAACAACACGACTCGTGGACCCACCGGAACAACTGGGGGTGGTGGCAACGGACGGACCAATGGGAAGGATGTTTACAGTGCGTCTCGAAAATGTGTCGTTCCCATTCACATTTTGGCGTTGATGAACATCTGATTTATTCTCTACGATTGATAGGGTGAGTTATTTAACAAAAATCATACATAGCATTTCGTAGTCGATTGCCATTTCGGCTTAATAAAAATGATCAGTGGAGGTTTGAGTTTTTACGGTGCAAACGTGATGGTGTGCATGTTAGCTAGCTACTGTAGCTAACGGATCAACAAACAACGCCGATTAGGCTACGTTACCAAGCTAGCTGATGCTTTTCACAAAAAGCATAATGCAAAACACTACACTGAGTTTTACATAGTCCAACCTGGAACCTATCCTGATCCCCGTCTCACCTCAGAAAAGAGAGAGACAGCTATGATAACTAGCTGTTCATTCAATCGTCGCCCCAAGTAAATGAAAAACAACATGGTTTGAAATGATGGTTGCCTGCAAGCACATCTTTGTTCCTACGATACTCAACAGGTGAAATACACAGTAGTCTTCTTACACATGCAGTCTCTTGGGTCTGTCAAAGCATGTGTTTGTCCTGTGACAGATAAAGATACAGAACAGACCCGTTTTGAGTTGTATTGAAGATACGTTTACCACCATTTTGATCACCTAATCGCTCTCTGGTTGATCTCTTCTCCTGTGTTTGTCTTTCAGGAGGAAGCTGAGCTCTGTTCTGGTTGCCTGAGGACACACCTGCTGTAGCACTTACCTGTGCTGTGTGAACCTTGGCCTTTGCGTGAACTAAGGGAGTGTGTCACCAGAGGCAGGACAGCGGGATTCTTCTCAACTTTCATCCATCGATCTACAACACTCACTTCTTGAAGTCCAAGCTAGCCTGACTGCTCTCTCCCTCTCTCTGTATCTATTCATCCATCCATCCCTCTTTCACACTTCTCCATGCCTTTGCCCAATTATGTCCCTCTGTAAGACTTCTGTCTCCATCCCTCCGTGATCTATCTCTCTGTCCATCTGCGTGTGCGCCCCTCCTGACCGCCAGGCTGGATTTCCTGCAGATGAAACACTTGAAGAGGAAGAGGAAGAGTAACTACAGCGTTCGTGAGACACAGACGCTGATCCGGGAGATCCACAAGCGACGAGACGTGCTGTTCTCCCGCCAGCAGAACACCGCCATCAACGAGCTGAAGAGACGAGCCTGGGAGGAGGTAGCAGGAGGTGTCAACTCACTGGGAGAGGGCGAGCTACGCACATCTTCAGAGGTGTGTGCTTGGAGAGGACTTCCATAGTGACAGATGGTGTTGTAGTCTTCAAGTCCGGTCTCTGGACCGCATATTGAGTGTCTCGTGTCAGATACATTTCTACTCGGTTTTGACTTGGTCTCGGACAGTGAGGACTCGTAATTTCTTCCAGAGATCAGTGGAGTAATTTTGTTTGTAATTGTCAGCTCCCAAATAGGGAGCACATAAACCCGCTTCGCAAGCCCAAATATCCACTCTCCTTTAATGACAAATTAGTTTTTTATCGCCTATTGAAACCTGGGCTTCCTACTTTAATTGTATACTGTCCTTTACTTTGGTTGAAAAATATCTGTTGCGCTTGTCAGAATTTCCTCGATTTGTTGGGAGGGAAGAGTGGGGAGAATAGTTTGAAAGTTGCACACTCACTATTAGTAAGGGGATACCGGGGGATACCGGGGGAAGTTGTACTTTTTAAAATCTAGTATAGACCTGTTTGGGTTAGCGATCATTTGTAGTGGCTCTCTGTTTGCCCTCAGCATGCTTTTTCCTCTTCTCACCTTTCTCAATGTCAAAAGAATCCATACGTTCTTCTGAATTATTAACACAGAAATACTGGACATTTTGAACTGTTAAGACCGGTAGGGGGGTGAGGTTGTCTGAGACAGAGTCAAAAATGTGAGTCCAATTCAAGACCATGATTGTGAGTGTCAAATCCCCACCATGAGTTTGACTTGATTTGCTCCGGTCTTGGTCTTAAATTGGTCTTGCTTTAGGTGGTCTCGAACACAACACTGAAAAGATAACATGAAGTATCCTACATACAAGGGCCACATTTCAATAGTTTCATTCAGCCCCATTCACTGGAAGGAGTTCCATTGGGCTCCTCCTTCCCAGTACAGATTTACCTATACTTCCGGATGAATCTTGAGAGTTGTGACATCACCACTGCTTGTAATGGCTGTGTGTGTGTTTCCAGGTGAAGCGGCGTTACCTGGACTGGCGGTCGCTAATGAAGAGGAAGCAGCTCCGTGCTGAGCTGTCTCTCTCCACAGGGCTGAAGGCAGAGTATGATCCATCCTCCCCTGAACACAACGCCTCACTGGGCTCAAGGGACCAGTCGCTCGACCTCTCTAGCTTTCCCAAGGAGTCCCAGTGCGACTGGCAGGACCTGGCGGATCTTGGAGAGCCCAGCGGACACGCAATGTCTACAGGGGTTAAGATGGAGGAGGAGGCCAATGGATACAGGGTGAGGATCTCTGTGTGTGTGTGTGTGTGTGTGTGTGTGTGTGTGTGTGTGTGTGTGTGTGTGTGTGCGTGCATTAGTGATTTGTGGGTTGAATAATGGAAAACAATGTATAGAAAATCTGTGAATGTAGAATTCTTGTGAAATTCATATTCATATTGAGGTTTTTCTATCACTATTTTTATCTGCCGTTAGTGTGTAGCCTAAGCTTTAGGGTCTAACTTTAGCGTGCCAAATACACACCAATTGCCAAATGCTTTTGGGAACTTGGGCAGAAATAGTTAACATCTGTCCACTGAGGCAAAAAAGACAATGTCTGAGTTTAATTCAATAAGAGAAAAAGCTGCAAAATGTCGAGTTGAAAATAAATCGAAGGCAGGGCAGTATTCCATTTTTTTTTTATAGATTTGGTTCAGTGGTAAAAGAGGATGATGGGAGTTGCCAGTGTTATGTGTGATGATTGTGGTCGCTATACAAATTCGACAGTCGCAAGACAGGGACTTCAAAATGTCATGTCAAGTGAACTGTACTATTCGGATGGGTTCAATGGAATAGTAGCCACGACTTAAGTCTGGACACTGACTGTAGGTCTATAACCTCTCATATAGCCTAATAATATTAACTGGTGCAGAATTAAGCATTTCTAGCAAGAAAATGATACACCAAATGTAAATTTTGACTTTGGAACAGGAGTGGATTAACTCTAATTTATTTCATGATCTTGAGAGAATGAATGCCGGGTTAGGGACCGTCTGTAAAGGTGCTATCTTTATCAGCATCATAAAAGCTGATAGCATTTCATCCACATAAAATATGCATCCAAGCCCAACTGAAATCTTATCAGAAACATGTTGGGTCATTTTAACAGCTTTTAATTTCCCTAAAAAACGGTCAAACTGATGTCATTTGGAAATGTTGCACAGAAAATGTTTTCTGTTTATTTTTTATTATAGCATTTTCTCCCCGTCCCTAAAAGTCTTTGCTGCTCGAGAGAAGCAGAGATGAAATGGTGAAGAGAGAACTAACTTTACAGACATCATATAGATTGACACATCCATTCTATCGATTTATGACATCATTCTGGTGAGCAAGGCTTTATTTAGTCTTCTAGGTCAACAAGCTATGACAGAAAACAAGTTGACTACCAAATAGCCTACCAAAATGTCGGAAATGTATAAGTAGAAAAAAAGGCCTGTCAAAAAATGGTTCCGCTGTCTGACTGTCCAGCGTGTTTTCTATATTACGGGTTAGGGTCGGTGTGGGCCTCACATTTTCACTATCACATTTTTTAGTTTTTATCGATTTTTATTCCACCTTTATTTAACCAGGTAGGCTAGTTGAGAACAAGTTCTCATTTACAACTGCGACCTGGCCAAGATAAAGCAAAGCAGTGCGACAAAAACAACAACAGTTACACATAAACAAACGTACAGTCAATAACACAATACAAATAATCTATGTACAGTGTGTGCAAATGTAGGAGAGTAGGGAGGTGTTTATATACATAGGGAGGTACATATACTCGGGCTGTTGCGGATTGGGTTATTAGCAATTGTGACCAAACAGCTGACCTGCGCATCACTAGTGTACATGCCAGCATGTATGTATTGTATTAATCAGTATATCAATGATCGGAGTCCTTCTGTCTCTGTGTTCTTCTCTCTGTCAGCTGGAGGGTGATAGCGGAGATGGTGAGGTAGAGGAGGAGGAGGAGGATGATGATGATGAAGAAGATTGTTTCCCCTCCCTCCTACCCGACATGGGAGAGCGCGATGTACGCATCCCGGAAGTCTTCTCACACATTGATGAGTTTGGAATGCTCAGCGCCTCAAAGGGGACAGCGACCTCGATAAATCGGGACCCCTCATTGGGCGGAATGGGCTTTGCTGGGTTGGGACTGGCCAATCACGAGAGTACGGGACTTGTGGTTGGTTTGGAGAAGCAGCGTGTGGAACTGGAGAAGCAGCGTCTGGCTGTGGAAACGGAGCGGCTAGCGGTGGAGAGAGAGAGACTCCTACTGGATAAGGAGAGACTGAGTCAGTCGAAGGTGGAGCGGGAGAGACTGCAGCTGGAGAAAGAGAGACTGCAGCTGGAGAAAGAGAGACTGCAGCTGGAGAAAGAGAGACTTAGGCTGTTGCTCATGAACCAATCAGAACGGGCTGCTGCTCCCCCCCAGCAAGGCCCTCCCTCCTCCTCCACCCCTACCACCTCCTCTTCCTCTACTGTGGATGGACCGAATGAGAGAAAGGAGAATAAACCCTTGCTTTCTATGATAGATATGGAGGGCGAGAGACTGAGCCTGGAGAAGGACAGATTGCAGTTAGAGAAAGAGAGGCTGCAGTTCTTTAAGTTTGAGTCTGGACGACTGCAGATAGAGAGGGAGAGACTAGAGGTGGAGAGAATACAGCTTCACAAGGACCAGGGTCACTGAGAGAGGGAGAGACTAGAGGTGGAGAGAATACAGCTTCACAAGGACCAGGGTCACTGAGAGAGGGAGGATAGGAGGTGGAGAGAATACAGCTTCATAAGGACCAGGGTCACAGAGAGGGAGGATAGGAGGTGGAGAGAATACAGCTTCATAAGGACCAGGGTCACAGAGAGGGAGGATAGGAGGTGGAGAGAATACAGCTTCATAAGGACCAGGGTCACTGAGAGAGGGAGGATAGGAGGTGGAGAGAATACAGCTTCATAAGGACCAGGGTCACAGAGAGGGAGGATAGGAGGTGGAGAGAATACAGCTTCATAAGGACCAGGGTCACTGAGAGAGGGAGGATAGGAGGTGGAGAGAATACAGCTTCATAAGGACCAGGGTCACAGAGAGGGAGGATAGGATCGCATCAAATACAATTTTGTCACATGCTTCGTAAACAACAGGTGGACTAACAGTGAAATGCTTACGGGCTGTTCCCAATAATGTAGAGAGAAAATAGAGAAATAATAGAAAAATGATGATGATGATAATAATAGATACATAATTAGAAATGCTTACTTTGTTATATACAAGGGGTACCAGTACCAATTCGATGTGCAGGGGTACAAGGTAATTGAGGTACATACAGTGGCAATAAAAAGTATGTGAACCCTTTGGAATTACCTGGATTTCTGCATAAATTAGACATAAAATTTGATCTGATCTTCATCTACAGTAAATCACAACAATAGACAAACACAGTCTGCTTAAACTAATAACATACAAATGATTGTATTTTTCTTGTCTTTATTGAATACGTAATTTAAACATTCAGTGTAGGTTGGAAAAAGTATGTGAACCTCTAGACCAGGGGTGTCAAACTCAAATACCCAGTGGGCCAAAATGTAAAACCTGAACAAAGTCGCGGGCCAACATTGAACAAATGAACCTTTTAATATGGACCCAAAGTTTTGCTTTAACATTGAATATGGAACAAGCATCGCTTATTACCATACAATATATCATTTAATAGTGGAGACATGCAAAATCGAATTTCAAATGAAAAAACACATCAATGGCATTCATTTATTAAATAAATACAATTTAAATAAAAATCGTATGCCTCTTTTCTATTTGCACCCTTCTGATTTAAATACCAAAATAAACTTTTTCCACTGGCTAATAATTTTACAAATAAAATGATAATAAATCAATCAACCATTCAAGCCCATGCCTTGTAGCAAGAAAAAGTGCACAAAGAAAACGTTAATTATTGCACACTGATCTAATCTGATGTGCCCAAGCCAGATACCTGGCATCTCTTCTTGGATGCTAGTTCATCAATGCCTGGGCTCAGGCTCTGAGCTGAAGAAATCCTCAGTATCGAGCGAAGGTGTTCATCAGTCAGACGTCTCCTGTGAGTTGTTTTGGTCATCTTCATCGAGGAGAAAAGTTGCTTGCATAGATAAGTGCTGCCGAACATGGAGAGCATCTGAGCAGCTTGGGTGCGGAGCTGAGGCATTGTGTCAGGGATGAACCGTGGAAACTGTGCGGCGCCCACAGCATCATACTTTGACTTCAGCGTGTCGTTGCACTGGAGTTCAATCAGCTCCATTTGGATGTTGGTTGGTGCATTTTCCACATCAACTGCGAAGGGATTACTAAGCAGTTCAAACCTACATTTCTGGACATCGAAGTCGGCAAATCGCCGGCTAAACTCAGCGGCGAGAACACTGAGTTTTTCAGCAAACTGTGCGCATGGGAACACGGCGGTAGAGATCTGCGCTTTTATGGTTTGGCAGCAGGGAAAATGGCAATGGTTTCCTTGCAGCATCTGATTCTCCCACAGGCACAGTTTAGTTTTAAAGGCCCTCACTGCAGCGTACATGAAGCTGCAGGTTCAGCGCATCGAGATGGCTCGAGATGTCACAGAGAAAGACCAGCTCACACAGAAACTTTTGCTCCCGGAGCTCTGCTGTATCCTTCCCTTTGGTTTCCAGGAATTGACATATTTCCTCACGCAGCTCGAAACATCTGTTCAGTACTTTTCCTCTGCTTAGCCATCTCACCTCTGTGTGATACGGCACGTCTGCGTATTCCGAACCACACTCCTCTAGAAAAAATTTAAACTGGCGGTGATTCAGACCTTTGGCTCTTATAAAGTTAACTACCTGTGTTATTGTGGTCATAACATGTTCCATCTTTAGGGCTTTGGCACACAGTGATTCCTGATGTATGATGCAGTGGTAAACAGTTAGCTCACCTGCACAGTTCTCTTCCCGCATCTTCTCCCGAACCATGCCCACCAGTCCACTCTTTTTACCGCACATCGCTGGCGCACCATCTGTCGTTAATCCAACGAGTTTATCCCACGGCAGCTTTATTTCAGTTACACATTTGAAAACCTCCTCAAAGATTTCCTTTCCTGTGGTTGTGCCATGCATTGATTTGAATCCAAATAGCTCCTCCGTAACACACAGATTTGAGTCCACTCCACGGATGAAGACTGACAGCTGAGCAGTATCAGATGCGCCGCAGCTCTCATCCACAGCGAGGGAGAACGCAACGAAATATTTTCCCTTTTCCATCAGCTGGTCATACAGATTGGTGGCAAGATCACATGTGCGATCAGCTACTGTGTTCCTGCTCAGGCTCACGTTTGAAAATGCTTGCTTTTTCTCTGGGCATACGAGGTCACAAACTTTCATCATGCACTTTTTCACGAACTCTCCCTCATTAAAGGGCCGGGCTGATTTTGCGATCTCTGCTGCCACTATATAACTAGCCTTTACAGCAGCCTCACTTTGTGATGTGGCTTTTTTGAACATATTCTGTTGTGAAACCAAACTTCTTTTCATCTCCTCTACTTTCTGGCTCCTTTGAGTCATGTCCAGGTCCTTGTATTTGTCATGGTGTTTCGTTTCATAGTGTCGTCTAATGTTGTACTCCTTACTTACAGCCACGTCGACTCCACAAACAAGACAAACAGGTTTGTCTTTTACATATGTAAACAGATATTCTGCCTCCCACTTGTCCAGAAAGCTCCTGTTTTCTGCCTTTCTTTTCGCCATTTTTGGGAAGGGATAGCGGCTGACAGTTGTAGCGTCTATGTTGCTATGACTACTGTCACAGAGGAGAGGGCGTTTCTGGGTCCTGTCCTGATTGGCGCGCGAAAACAACAGCAGAGCATTATGGGATTCGTAGTAGTAGCGGTGAATGCGCCGTATAATACCGGCGGGCCAGCTCTAGTAGTAATTTGGTATTATCATTTGGCCCGCGGGCCAGAGTTTGACACCCATGCTCTAGACTAATGACTTCTTCAAAAGCTAATTGGAGTCAGGAGTTAACTCACCTGGAGTTGAATCAATGAGACGATATTGGAGATGTTGGTTGGAGCTGCCTTGCCCCATAAACACTCACAACATTAATTTGCTATTCACAAGAAGCATTGCCTAATGTGAACCATGCCTCAAACAAAAGAGATCTCAGAATACCTAAGATTAAGAATTGTTGCCTTGCATGAAGCTGGGAAGGGTTACATAAGTATCTCTAAAAGTCAGTCCACGGTAAAACAAATTGTCTATAAATTGAGAAATTTCAGCACTGTTGCTACTCTCCCTAGGAGTGTCCGTCCTGCAAAGATGACTGCAAGAGTACAGCGCAGAATGCTCAATGAGGTTAAGGAGAATCCGAGACTGTTAGCTAAGACTTACAGAAATCTCTGGAAGATGCTAACATCTTTGACAAGTCTACAATACGTAAAACACTTAACAAGAATGGTGTTCATGGGAGGACACCATGGAAGAAGTCACTGCTGTCCAAAAAAAACATTGCTGTACACCTGAAGTTCGCAAAAGAGCACCTGGGTGTTCCACAGCGCTACTGGCAAAATATTCTGTGGACAGATGAAACTACAGTTGAGTTGTTTGGAAGGAACACACAACACTGGAGGAAAAAAGGCACAGCACACCAACATCAAAACCTCATCCCATCTGTAAAGTATGGTGGAGGGAGCATCATGGTTTGGGGCTGCCTCAGGGCCTGGACAGCTTGCTATCATCGACGGAAAAATGAATTCCCAAGTTTATCAAGACATTTTGCAGGAGAATGTAAGGCGAATCTGTCCACCAATTGAAGCTCAATAGAAGTTAGGTGATGCAACAGGACAACAACCCAAAAGACCGAAGTAAATCAACAACAGAATGGCTTGAACAGAAGAAAATAGGCCTTCTGGGGTGGCCCAGTCAGTCCTGACCTCAACCCGATTTGAGATGCTGTGGCATGACCTCAAGAGAGCAGTTCACACCAGACATCCCAAGAATATTGTGGAACTGAAACAGTTTTGTAAAGAGGAATGGTCCAAAATTCCTCCTGACCGTTGTGCAGGTCTGATCCGTAATAACAGAAAATGTTTGGTTGAGGTTATTGCTGCCAAAGGAGAGTCAGCCAGTTATTAAATCCAAGGGTCCACATGCTTTTCCCAACCTGCACTGTGAATGTTTACACGGTGTGTTCAATAAAGACATGAACAATTATAATTGTTTGTGTTATTAGTTTAAGCAGACTGTGTTTGTCTATTGTTGTGACTTAGATGAAGATCAGATCAAGTTTTATGACCAATTTATGCAGAAATCCAGGTAATTCTAAAGGGTTCACTTTTTCTTCCCACCGTATGTACATATAAGTATAAAGTGACAGATAATGAACAGTAGCAGCAGCGTATGTGATGAGCATTAAGGGATATCTACGAGAGAAGTGCCTGGAAGAAGAGCAAAAGAAGCGGGGACAGTGTGGTCTTTATCTCAGTGCAGACAGGCCAGGTATGAGCCTCTATGAGCAGTCACCTCCGTGGTCCACCTCTCCTGTCTGTCTCAGACAGCTCCAATAGCTTGTTACTGTTCAGCTTGATCCACAATGGGTTGAAACGAGGTGAACAGCTCAACCAATCAGACAGTAAAACCATCAAACTGACCTTAGATCAACAGGGCGTCTTCGTCCTACTCCAGGTTGTTGGCAAAAGGACGTTATCCAGTTTTATTTCCCGTAGAGGCGGGATCAAGATTCAAACTGCCACTCAAGCTCAGGAGCCGCTACCAATCACATTTAAAACATCTCCCTGCCAATCATTCTGTTATGTTTGTGGACTTTGTTGCGTTAAAATAGGGATTCTTTCAATTCAAAGGAGATGTTAATTGAACAAATATAATCTGTGTCTACCACAGGAGGTTGTTGGCACCTTAATTGGGGAGGACAGGCTTACGGTAATGGCTAGAGTGGCATGGCATCAAATACATCAATCATGTGGTTTCCATGTGTTTGATGCCATTCCATTCACTCCGTTCCAGATGTTATTGTGAACAGTCCTCCCCTCAGCAGCCTCCACTGGTGTCTACAGTGTGTGTTTGTGTAAAGTGAGTGGTTGTGTACTGGGAGAAACTGTTGTTTTGTCCCTGGTGAAGTTTTGTGTAGCTCAGTACTACCGTCCATGTACTGCACAGGAAGTGGACATAATGTAGAGTAGCTGTAAACTCAAAGTACAGAATGCTCTACGGTATACTACTGTATGTGACTCAAACCAGTGTCATGCAAGGCTTTACAGAGATTTTTTCTTTTTTTTACCAAACCTTTTGTCTTTTTTAATGGTGCTATTTTGATTGTGTGTTTATGGTTTAGTATTATAGTGGAATGTTCTGTGTGTGGTGTTCTATATTAGCCCAGTCATCCAAGGAAAGAGTTGAAGATCTCTGCTGGTTCGGTCTATTTTAAAAGAGATGAAAAAAGGCTAATGTTGCCTATATGCTTTCTGCATTGCCTTTAAGACTCACAATAAAGGATATAAATGAATAGTGTTATTTATTTTTAATTCTGCCTGTTTTTATGAATACATCTGGTGTGAACCCACATTCACACTTAAATCAGCTGATACACCTCCATCTCTCTCTCTCACACAAACACAGCAGGCAGTTCAAATCACAAAGGCTGGGTTTTTTTTCCGCTTTGAGATTTTCTGTTGTCTGTTTCTGCAAGGAAAGCCTATCTGAAAGGATGTGCTTCAGCTGCTGACTGGTTTAGCCGTCTACGTCAAATTCTGTTTTATAAAATGGTCCTTTTTCACTGGTGAAACGTGTCTTCAATAAATAAACAATGAAATGTGTGAGAGACTGAATACTAAATAATTGCAGCAGTTTGGCTGCTGAAAATATCCCTCATATCTGTCCAGTAACATACATATTGGTAATCATATCTGACAAATGCAGCAATATGGCTCCAGAAGCAAACTGACTTCATGAAAATGTAACACGACAAATCGTATTGAATCATTTGGACTCTTGTCACATGTCTTTGTTTAGGTTTACATGAGTGGCAGCATCTTAAACAAGCACACCCTTGAACAGAATAAACACATTTAACTATCTTTATCAAAGATGGCCTTTTAACAGCTTTTGGATCAAGGGACGGCGGAGGGATGGGGTGAGGAGAGGGATAGTGGAGAGATGGGTGACAGACAAGGGGAGGGTAAGGAGAGGGTGGGTGAGAGAAAAGAGGGAGGGGTGAGAAGATAAAAAGGTGTGACAGTATTTTTAGGAGAGACAGTATTGATGCAGCAGGAGGCTGTGAGAAGCCCAGGGGACAGAATTAAAAAAGCACCACCTCTGGTGCAGAGGCAGAAGAAGACGGATGACAAGAAAGGAAACGAGGGGAGGAGATAGAGAAGCAGAGAGGGATAGAGAGAGAGAGAAAGATACAAAAGGAGAGGAAAGGAAACGAGGGGAGGAGATAGAGAAGCAGAGAGAGATAGAGAGAGAGAGAGAAAGATACAAAAGGAGAGGAAAGGAAACGAGGGGAGGAGATAGAGAAGCAGAGAGAGATAGAGAGAGAGTGAGAAAGATACAAAAGGAGAGGAAAGGAAACGAGGGGAGGAGATAGAGAAGCAGAGAGAGATAGAGAGAAAGATACAAAATGAGAGGAAAGGAAACGAGGGGAGGAGATAGAGAAGCAGAGAGAGATAGAGAGAGAGAGAGAAAGATACAAAAGGAGAGGAAAGGAAACGAGGGGAGGAGATAGAGAAGCAGAGAGAGATAGAGAGAGAGAGAGAAAGATACAAAAGGAGAGGAAAGGAAACGAGGGGAGGAGATAGAGAAGCAGAGAGAGATAGAGAGAGAGAGAGAAAGATACAAAAGGAGAGGAAAGGAAACGAGGGGAGGAGATAGAGAAGCAGAGAGAGAGAGAGAGAGAGAGAAAGATACAAAAGGAGAGGAAAGGAAACGAGGGGAGGAGATAGAGAAGCAGAGAGAGATAGAGAGAGAGAGAGAAAGATACAAAAGGAGAGGAAAGGAAACGAGGGGAGGAGATAGAGAAGCAGAGAGAGATAGAGAGAGAGAGAGAAAGATACAAAAGGAGAGGAAAGGAAACGAGGGGAGGAGATAGAGAAGCAGAGAGAGATAGAGAGAAAGATACAAAATGAGAGGAAAGGAAACGAGGGGAGGAGATAGAGAAGCAGAGAGAGATAGAGAGAGAGAGAGAAAGATACAAAAGGAGAGGAAAGGAAACGAGGGGAGGAGATAGAGAAGCAGAGAGAGATAGAGAGAGAGAGAGAAAGATACAAAAGGAGAGGAAAGGAAACGAGGGGAGGAGATAGAGAAGCAGAGAGAGATAGAGAGAGAGAGAGAAAGATACAAAAGGAGAGGAAAGGAGTAGGAAGTATAGAGCGAGGGATACATTCGGAGTGGGAGACAGGGAGAGAGAAAAGTCTGCAATTGTTCTGCAGAAGCAGTGAGGGGAGGGCATGTGTGTGTGTGTGTGTGTGTGTGTCTGCGGAGCAGTGAGAGGAGGGTGTGTGTGTGGAGCAGTGAGAGGAGGGTGTGTGTGTGTGTGTGTGTGGAGCAGTGAGAGGAGGGTGTGTGTGTGTGTGTGTGTGTGTGTGTGTGTGTGTGTGTGTGTGTGTGTGTGTGTGTGTGTGGAGCAGTGAGAGGAGGGTGTGTGTGTGTGTGTGTGTGTGTGGGGGGGGGGGGGGGGGGGGTTAAGAGGTTTGGAGAGCTGTTCAAAAAGCCCATTTTGCTCTGCTGAAGAATAAATGGGAAATGCTTGTCAGTGATGACCCTGCATTAGTGTGTGAGATGTTCCGGGAGGGAGCTTTCCGACATGGCCACCGCTCAGCAGAGAGGGAACTTTCCAACATGGCCACACCACAGCAGGGACCCACTGGTTTAATCAATGTTGTTTTCATGTCACATCAATTCAAATACGTTGAACCAACTTGGAATAGACTTTGAATTGACATCTGTGCCCAGTGGGGAGGGAGGGAGCTCTCCGACAAACCACAGCAGGAAGGGAGCTCTCCGACAAACCACAGCAGGGAGGGTGCTCTCCAACATGGCCCGTCTACAGCAGGGAGGGAGCTCTCCAACATGGCCTCCACTACAGCAGGGAGGGAGCTCTCCAACATGGCCCCTCTACAGCAGGGAGGGAGCTCTCCAACATGGCCCCACTAAAGCAGGGAGGGAGCTCTCCATTATGGCCCCACAACAGCAGGGAGGGAGCTCTCCAACATGGCTTCTCTACAGCAGGGAGGGAGCTCTCCAACATGGCCCCTCTACAGCAGGGAGGGAGCTCTCCAACATGGCCCCTCTACAGCAGGGAGGGAGCTCTCCAACATGGCCCCACTAAAGCAGGGAGGGAGCTCTCCAACATGGCCCCACTACAGCAGAGAGGGAGCTCTCCAACATGGCTTCTCTACAGCAGGGAGGGAGCTCTCCAACATGGCCCCACTACAGCTGGAAGGGAGCTCTCCAACATGGCCCCTCTACAGCAGGGAGGGAGCTCTCCAACATGGCCCCTCTACAGCAGGGAGGGAGCTCTCCAACATGGCCCCACTACAGCAGGGAGGGAGCTCTCCAACATGGCCCCTCTACAGCAGGGAGGGAGCTCTCCAACATAGCCCCACTACAGCAGGGAGGGAGTTCTCCAACATGGCCCTACAACAGCAGGGAGGGAGCTCTCCAACATGGCCCCACTACAGCAGGGAGGGAGCTCTCCAATATGGCCCCACTACAGCAGGGAGCTCTCCAACATGGCCCCACTACAGCAGAGAGGCAGCTCTCCAACACGGCTCCTCTACAGCAGGGAGGGAGCTCTCCAACATGGCCCCACTACAGCAGGGAGGGAGCTCTCCAACCTGGCCCCACTACAGCAGAGAGGCAGCTCTCCAACATGGCCACTCTACAGCAGGGAGGGAGCTCTCCAACATGGCCCCACAACAGCAGGGAGGGAGCTCTCCAACATGGCCCCACTACAGCAGGGAGGGAGCTCTCCAACATGGCCCCACTACAGCAGGGAGGGAGCTCTCCAACATGGCCCTTCTACTGCAGGGAGGGAGCTCTCCAACATGGCCCCAATACAGCAGGGAGGGAGCTCTCCAACTTGGCCCCACTACAACAGGGAGGGAGCTCTCCAACATGGCCCCACTACAGCAGGGAGGGCGCTCTCCAACATGGCCCCACTACAGCAGGGAGGGAGCTCTCCAACATGGCCCCTCTACAGCAGGGAGGGAGCTCTCCAACATGGCCCCACTACAGCAGGAAGGGAGCTCTCCAACATGGTCCCTCTACAGCAGGGAGGGAGCTCTCCAACATGGCCCCTCTACAGCAGGGAGGGAGTTCTCCAACATGGCCCCTCTACAGCAGGGAGGGAGCTCTCCAACATAGCCCCACTACAGCAGGGAGGGAGTTCTCCAACATGGCCCCACAACAGCAGGGAGGGAGTTCTCCAACATGGCCCCACAACAGCAGGGAGGGAGCTCTCCAACATGGCCCCACAACAGCAGGGAGGGAGCTCTCCAACATGGCAGCAGGGAGGGAGCTCTCCAACATGGCCCCACTACAGCAGGGAGGGAGCTCTCCAACATGGCCCCACTACAGCAGAGAGGGCGCTCTCCAACATGGCCCCACTACAGCAGGGAGGGAGCTCTCCAACATGGCCCCACTACAGCAGGGAGGGAGCTCTCCAACATGGCCCCACTACAGCAGGGAGGGAGCTCTCCAACATGGCCCTACTACAGCAGGGAGGGAGCTCTCCAACATGGCCCGACTACAGCGGGGAGGGAGCTCTCCAACATGGCCCCTCTACAGCAGGGAGGGAGCTCTCCAACATGGCCCCACTACAGCAGGGAGGGAGCTCTCCAACATGGCCCCACTACAGCAGGGAGGGAGCTCTCAAACATAGCCCCACTACAGCAGGGAGGGAGTTCTCCAACATGGCCCCACAACAGCAGGGAGGGAGCTCTCCAACATGGCCCCACAACAGCAGGGAGGGAGCTCTCCAACATGGCCCCACAACAGCAGGGAGGGAGCTCTCCAACATGGCCCCACTACAGCAGGGAGGGAGCTCTCCAACATGGCCCCACTACAGCAGGGAGGGAGCTCTCCAACATGGCCCCACTACAGCAGGGAGGGAGCTCTCCAACATGGCCCCACTACAGCAGAGAGGCAGCTCTCCAACACGGCCCCTCTACAGCAGGGAGGGAGCTCTCCAACATGGCCCCTCTACAGCAGGGAGGGAGCTCTCCAACATGGCCCCACTACAGCAGGGAGGGAGCTCTCCAACATGGCCGCACTACAGCAGAGAGGCAACTCTCCAACATGGCCACTCTACAGCAGGGAGGGAGCTCTCCAACATGGCCCCACAACAGCAGGGATGGAGCTCTCCAACATGGCCCCACAACAGCAGGGGGGGGGGCTCTCCAACAGGTGGAGCTCTCCAACATGGCCCCACAACAGCAGCTCTCCAACATGGCCCCTCTACAGCAGGGAGGGAGCTCTCCAACATGGCTCCACTACAGCAGGGAGGGAGCTCTCCAACGTGGCCCCACTACAGCAGGGAGGGTGCTCTCCAACATGGCCCCTCTACAGCAGGGAGGGAGCTCTCCAACATGGCCTCCACTACAGCAGGGAGGGAGCTCTCCAACATGGCCCCTCTACAGCAGGGAGGGAGCTCTCCAACATGGCCCCACTAAAGCAGGGAGGGAGCTCTCCATTATGGCCCCACAACAGCAGGGAGGGAGCTCTCCAACATGGCTTCTCTACAGCAGGGAGGGAGCTCTCCAACATGGCCCCTCTACAGCAGGGAGGGAGCTCTCCAACATGGCCCCTCTACAGCAGGGAGGGAGCTCTCCAACATGGCCCCACTAAAGCAGGGAGGGAGCTCTCCAACATGGCCCCACTACAGCAGAGAGGGAGCTCTCCAACATGGCTTCTCTACAGCAGGGAGGGAGCTCTCCAACATGGCCCCACTACAGCTGGAAGGGAGCTCTCCAACATGGCCCCTCTACAGCAGGGAGGGAGCTCTCCAACATGGCCCCTCTACAGCAGGGAGGGAGCTCTCCAACATGGCCCCACTACAGCAGGGAGGGAGCTCTCCAACATGGCCCCTCTACAGCAGGGAGGGAGCTCTCCAACATGGCCCCAATACAGCAGGGAGGGAGCTCTCCAACTTGGCCCCACTACAACAGGGAGGGAGCTCTCCAACATGGCCCCACTACAGCAGGGAGGGCGCTCTCCAACATGGCCCCACTACAGCAGGGAGGGAGCTCTCCAACATGGCCCCTCTACAGCAGGGAGGGAGCTCTCCAACATGGCCCCACTACAGCAGGAAGGGAGCTCTCCAACATGGTCCCTCTACAGCAGGGAGGGAGCTCTCCAACATGGCCCCTCTACAGCAGGGAGGGAGCTCTCCAACATGGCCCCTCTACAGCAGGGAGGGAGTTCTCCAACATGGCCCCTCTACAGCAGGGAGGGAGCTCTCCAACATAGCCCCACTACAGCAGGGAGGGAGTTCTCCAACATGGCCCCACAACAGCAGGGAGGGAGTTCTCCAACATGGCCCCACAACAGCAGGGAGGGAGCTCTCCAACATGGCCCCACAACAGCAGGGAGGGAGCTCTCCAACATGGCAGCAGGGAGGGAGCTCTCCAACATGGCCCCACTACAGCAGGGAGGGAGCTCTCCAATATGGCCCCACTACAGCAGGGAGCTCTCCAACATGGCCCCACTACAGCAGAGAGGCAGCTCTCCAACACGGCTCCTCTACAGCAGGGAGGGAGCTCTCCACTATGGCCCCACTACAGCAGGGAGGGAGCTCTCCAACCTGGCCCCACTACAGCAGGGAGGGAGCTCTCCAACATGGCCCGACTACAGCGGGGAGGGAGCTCTCCAACATGGCCCCTCTACAGCAGGGAGGGAGCTCTCCAACATGGCCTCCACTACAGCAGGGAGGGAGCTCTCCAACATGGCCCCTCTACAGCAGGGAGGGAGCTCTCCAACATGGCCCCACTAAAGCAGGGAGGGAGCTCTCCATTATGGCCCCACAACAGCAGGGAGGGAGCTCTCCAACATGGCTTCTCTACAGCAGGGAGGGAGCTCTCCAACATGGCCCCTCTACAGCAGGGAGGGAGCTCTCCAACATGGCCCCTCTACAGCAGGGAGGGAGCTCTCCAACATGGCCCCACTAAAGCAGGGAGGGAGCTCTCCAACATGGCCCCACTACAGCAGAGAGGGAGCTCTCCAACATGGCTTCTCTACAGCAGGGAGGGAGCTCTCCAACATGGCCCCACTACAGCTGGAAGGGAGCTCTCCAACATGGCCCCTCTACAGCAGGGAGGGAGCTCTCCAACATGGCCCCTCTACAGCAGGGAGGGAGCTCTCCAACATGGCCCCTCTACAGCAGGGAGGCAGTTCTCCAACATGGCCCCTCTACAGCAGGGAGGGAGCTCTCCAACATAGCCCCACTACAGCAGGGAGGGAGTTCTCCAACATGGCCCCACAACAGCAGGGAGGGAGTTCTCCAACATGGCCCCACAACAGCAGGGAGGGAGCTCTCCAACATGGCCCCACAACAGCAGGGAGGGAGCTCTCCAACATGGCAGCAGGGAGGGAGCTCTCCAACATGGCCCCACTACAGCAGGGAGGGAGCTCTCCAATATGGCCCCACTACAGCAGGGAGCTCTCCAACATGGCCCCACTACAGCAGAGAGGCAGCTCTCCAACACGGCTCCTCTACAGCAGGGAGGGAGCTCTCCACTATGGCCCCACTACAGCAGGGAGGGAGCTCTCCAACCTGGCCCCACTACAGCAGGGAGGGAGCTCTCCAACATGGCCCGACTACAGCGGGGAGGGAGCTCTCCAACATGGCCCCACTACAGCAGGGAGGGAGCTCTCCAACATGGCCCCACTACAGCAGGGAGGGAGCTCTCCAACATGGCCCCACTACAGCAGGGAGGGAGCTCTCCAACATGGCCCCACAACAGCAGGGAGGGAGCTCTCCAACATGGCCCCACAACAGCAGGGAGGGAGCTCTCCAACATGGCCCCACTACAGCAGGGAGGGAGCTCTCCAACATGGCCCCACTACAGCAGGGAGGGAGCTCTCCAACATGGCCCCACTACAGCAGGGAGGGAGCTCTCCAACATGGCCCCACTACAGCAGAGAGGCAGCTCTCCAACACGGCCCCTCTACAGCAGGGAGGGAGCTCTCCAACATGGCCCCTCTACAGCAGGGAGGGAGCTCTCCAACATGGCCCCACTACAGCAGGGAGGGAGCTCTCCAACATGGCCCCACTACAGCAGAGAGGCAACTCTCCAACATGGCCACTCTACAGCAGGGAGGGAGCTCTCCAACATGGCCCCACAACAGCAGGGATGGAGCTCTCCAACATGGCCCCACAACAGCAGGGGGGGGGGCTCTCCAACAGGTGGAGCTCTCCAACATGGCCCCACAACAGCAGCTCTCCAACATGGCCCCTCTACAGCAGGGAGGGAGCTCTCCAACATGGCTCCACTACAGCAGGGAGGGAGCTCTCCAACGTGGCCCCACTACAGCAGGGAGGGAGCTCTCTAACATGGCCCCACTACAGCAGGGAGGGAACTCTCCAACATGGCCCCTCTACAGCAGGGAGGGAGCTCTCCAACATGGCCCCACTACAGCAGGGAGGGAGCTCTCCAACATGGCCCCACTACAGCAGGGAGGGAGCTCTCCAACATGGCCCCACTACAGCAGGGAGGGAGCTCTCCAACATGGCCCCTCTACAGCAGGGAGGGAGCTCTCCAACATGGCCCCACTACAGCAGGGAGGGAGCTCTCCAACATGGCCCCACTACAGCAGGGAAGCTTTAATCCGTGCTTTGTTGAACCAGAGAACACGCTAGGTTGTCCATTCATGTGGCTTGAGGTTACAATCTAAAACTCTCACGGATCTATAATGCAAATGTCAATATAAATGTCATGGAAATGTCAATGTTATCTTTAGTTATTGCCAATATTGTTATTGTCATCATTTTTTTGGAAAATGTGTATCTACACCCTATTTCTGGGAGGGATTTCTCCAAGAACTCTTCAGAGATAAACTATCACAGAACACACCACCCAAAATGCTGTCAGTGAAATAAATACTCAGAGAGAAAGCAGGGGTTGATATTTTACTAAAAAACGTAACCAAATACAAAGAAAGATTGTGTTAAACCCAGAAAAAACTGAAGTGGTTAGTAACCAACCAGCAGTCAACCTGTCTGCTTCAACAATACACAGACAGGATTGCCTGTCTGGGTTTTAGTTCATCTGGTGGGAGATTGAAAAATATAAAAATGAAATAATCTAAATGTCTTGTAAACTCTAGAGGGTTAGGAGAGGGAGAGAGAACAAGACTAGGGATCAGAGTGAGAGTTTAAAGGCTGACTGGTCGTGTCAGTGCCTATAAGAGTCGAAAGGTCAAAGCTAGAGAAGGTCAAAGGTTTAATGTCAGGGGTTAGGTCAAGGGGACTCTGTTCAGTGACCCTCTCAGTGAGAGGAGAGAACAGGAGGAAATACAGAGTGGTCAAAATTCCAGGGCCAAGGCAATACTACCCCCGCAACTGCTGTCAATGCCACCAAACTCCACCATTCAGTTAGAACTCTTTCTGGTACTTCATTTCTTTGTTATTTTTCTTTCTCCCTTTCCTCTTGGCCTCTCCAGACTGCTGTAATAGCCTTTAAAACAGAAGACGGTCAGACAAAAGAACATGGCTAGAGGATTAAACACAAAGAAGACCTGGGACTATTGTACGTACAGAGGCTATGTTCTCAAAATGATGGACAAAACATCACAATAAAACAAAATGGGGAACAAACAACTGGAAAAAAAGGAACATCTTGTGTGGTGCTGAAGATCACTCTGCGAGAGTTGACCCTGTGTAATTTATGATGTGTGTTTGTGGATGTGTTTGTGAGTGTCAGATTGACATTCAGTGTGGATTAGGACACACAAAGACTGTGGAAATGAATCATTATCATTATCAAAACACCCTTTAACAGAACATGTCATGGCCTCACTCAATGGTGATAATCTAATGTTCTATAGCTCTCTGTAGATGTATAGATATATATTCATTTGTACTGTATATAATATGTATTTATAAAAAGATGTATTCATAATTACAAGTGGCATTTTGTTATATTCATTATTGCAATGAATTATTACCTAAGATGGTTAAAAAAGAGAGGTGAGTTCAGTTTTGCTACGCAGTTATTTACAACAGTTTAAAAAGCAAGCTTCTGATACAGTACCTCCCCTTCCACTGAAAAACAACATGGCTATGTGTCACTTCTTCAGACCAGAGGCCTAGCTGGCTAAATGTGGCCCTGGTCAAAAATAATGCCTTATATTGGGAATAATGTCTCATTTGAGATGAACTTTGATACGTTTTCTTCACTTTTCACAGAATGTACAGCTTTACCTCTGTTCCCCGCCCAGAGAAGTGATACATCTACTTGTTATTTAGCATTACTGTCATTTTATGGATCATTTCAGTAGTTTATTTCTACAAACCCCTGTGAATCCTACGGTTGAGTTAGCCGTGTGAGTTTGGAGATATCCATCGAGTTGTCGTCTATTAAGGTAACTTCAGTGATCTCTGCGTTGTTTTTGCGAGACGCTAACCAAAGTGTTGTAAGAAAGCATGTTCGTCTGACCAGTTCACGGCGAAAGAGCAGGTTTGTACAGTCCAATGTTTTCAGGTTTACAGTTTTCTGGTCTTATAAGAGATTCTCCTGCCGCTAATTCCTCGCAGGCAAGTGAAGATGATGAAGATTATGATGATGGTGGTGTTTGTCCTAAAGCATAGTTTCCTGGTATGGGGTTAGGGGTGTGGCTTGTTAGAGGACCCATTCTATCACGTTGGAGCAGATAAAGTCACATGTCTGCCTGCTCATGACGCTGCCCAAAGTCTTCGTCATCAACATCGCCATCTTTTTGTTTATTTTGGTTCCTGTGTCGTTAGTGTGCTGACAATGTCAGTTTGGCACCTTGTTGTCCTTGTTTCATGGATCTCCCAACGTTTACACTCATATGAGGATTTTAGTGTGATGGTGATCGTCATATTTCTCCCCCCTCTCTCCCTGTAGTTGCTGTTACTTGCTGGCGGTCTCTGGTCTGTGTGTATGTGTGGCGTTGGGGTGGTAATGATGTAGCCGCGTGCGTGTGTGTGTGTGTGTGTGTTTAAGGCACAGTGTGTGTTTTTGGTTTTCAGGGTAGGACTGAGGGTAGGGAAAGCCCTGGGTGTCTGAGGGAGTGGCCAGCATGGACGGCCTTAGGGCAGTCCGGGGTTAAGACACGCCCATTCTCACCCACACTGCCCGTGATTGACAGCCGAGCCTTGTTCCGCATGGCTTCTGTGAAGGGCAGCTGGATGGGGTGATGAGAGAGGGAGGGGCAATGGGAGGAGAGAAGGAAAAGAAACACTTGAGTTTATATAATAGGACCCTAATGAACCAAATACATCAATCACTGTGCAAACATAGGAACACACAAATACACACACACATCTCACGCACACACATTACACAAGCATTAGCATTGAAACATACAGGTAACTGCCAAAATAAAGGAAAAAGTTGGGTAAAAGAGGGATACAAAGTATACCGAACAAAATTATGAATGCAACATGCTTCAATTTCAAAG
The DNA here is from genome assembly GCF_901001165.1 of Salmo trutta. NCBI lineage: Eukaryota > Metazoa > Chordata > Actinopteri > Salmoniformes > Salmonidae > Salmo > Salmo trutta. The sequence goes on from NC_042982.1 coordinate 35,150,256, forward strand.
ATTTTACTGAGTTACAGTTCATAGAAGGAAATGGAGGTCCTGGGCTGGCGTGGTTACACATGGTCTGCGGTTGTTAGGCCAGTTGGACGTACTGCCAAATTCTCTAAAACGGCTTATTGTTAAGAAATGAACATTCAATTCTCTGGCAACAGCTCTGTTGGACATTCCTGCAGTCAGCATGCCATTTGCACGCTCCCACAAAACTTGAGACATCTGTGGCATTGTGTTGTGTGACAAAACTGCACATTTTAGATTGGCCTTTTATTGTCCCCAGCACAAGGTGCACCTATGTAATGATCATGCTGTTTAATCAGCTTCTTGATATGCTACACCTGCCAGGTGGATGAATTATCTTGGAAAAGTAGAAATGCCCACTAACAGGGATAGAAACAAATTTGTTCACAACATTTGAGAGAAATTATCTTTTTCTGCTTTCTGGGTCCTTTTATTTCAGCTCATTAAACATGGGACCAACACTTTACATGTTGCGTTTATATTTTTGTTCAGTATATATTTAAAGCAGGTGCTTCCACAATGGTGTGGTTCCTGAGTTAATTAATTAAGCAGTTAACATCCCATCATGCTTTGGGTAATGTATACAAATGCCTATTATTTTGGCTACCATGGCTAGAATAAGAGATCTCAGTGACTTTGAAAGAGGGGTCTCAAAGAAGCATAGGTGTTTAAAGGGTGTGTGTGTGTGAGTGAGAGAGTGAGAGTGAGAGAGAGAGAGAGAGAGAGACCAGATTTCAACCAAATTGAACACTTATGGGAGATTCTGGAGTGGCACCCGAGACAGAGATTTCCAATACCATCAACAAAACAGCAAATGATGGAATTTCTCATGGAAGAATGGTGTCAAATTCCAGACACATGCAGATTCTACGCCAAGGCGCATTGAAGCTGTTTTGGCCGCTCGCTGTTACCCAACACCCTATTTAAGACACTTTATGTTGGTGCTTCCTTTATTTTAGGCAGTTACCTTTATCTAAACTAACATTGTATAAAAAAAGCAGGCAACAACAAACACACAGATGCTCAGGATACTTTCAGATACGTTTGGGTTAGACATCTGCATTTCAAGGTGACCGTGCATTTCTGGGGTCTTGGTTTGAAAAAACATGGAAGGTCAGGTTTTGTATAGTGAAGTGAGGATTTGTACAGTAAGGTGAGGTTTTGTAAGGTGAGATTTTGTACAGTAAAGTGAGATTTTGTACAGTAAGATGAGGTTTTGTAAAGTGAGATCAGGTTTTGTACAGTAAAGTAAGGTTTTGTACAGTAAAGTGAGGTTTTGTACAGTAAGGTGAGGTTTTGTACAGTAAGATGAGGTATTGTAAAGTGAGATCAGGTTTTGTACAGTAAGGTGAGGTTTTGTACAGTAAGGTGAGGTTTTGTACAGTAAAGTGAGGGTTGTTTCACAGATTTAGAATTATAGAGAGAGACTGACTCCTGTTTTGTCATGGGCAACACTTCATAGGAACACACTACTTACTGATATACAATGTGCCTAATCTTTCCTTTGGAAATGTTATGTTTATCTATTTTGCACTAACTGGTGTAAAAAATGTCATATTTTCTAATCCCTTCTTTTTATCCTTCAGAAATTTTGGGACTTCGTCAAGCAACTAGAAACCAACAAAAAAAGCTACATTTACCATGATTTCTGTGTTAATATGGAGAAATGAAAAATAATCTCTCTTTTGTATACATACTAGTTGTGTGGCTAAGCTGAAAATGTAGACTCAATAGTAAACTTTGATAAAAGCACCAAATTTGGCACAGAGGTAGATGTACACTACCATTCAAAAGTTTGGGGTCACTCAGAAATGTCCTTGTTTTTGAAAGAAACGCACATTTTTTAACCATTAAAATAACATCAAATTGATCAGAAATACAGTCTAGACATTGTTAATGTTGTAAATGACTATTGTAGCTGGAAACGGCAGGTTTTTATAGAATATCTACATTATCAGCAACCATCACTCCTGTGTTCCAATGGCACGTTGTGTTAGCTAATCCAAGTTGACCATTTTAAAAGTTGAATTGATCATTAGAAAACCCTCTTGCAATTATGTTAGCACAGCTGAAAACTATTGTTCTGATGAAAGAAGCAATAAAACTGGCCTTCTTTAGACTAGTTGAGTATCTGTAGAATCAGCATTTAAGGGTTCGATTGCAGGCTCAAAATGGCCAGAAACAAAGGCATTTCTTCTGAAACTCATCAGTCTATTCTTGTTCTGAGAAATGAAGGCTATTCCATGTGAGAAATTGCTAAGAAACTGAAGATCTCATACAATGCTGTGTACTACTCCCTTCACAGAACAGTGCAAACTGGCTCTAACCAGAATAGAAAGAGGAGTGGGAGGCCCCGGTGCAAAACTGAGCAAGAGGACAAGTACATTAGAGTGTCTAGTTTGAGAAACAGATGCCTCACAAGTCCTCAACTGGCAGCTTCATTAAATAGTACCCGTTGAGGACTTGTGAGGCGTCGAACCCACAAATGCTGATGCTCCAGATACTCATCTAGTTTAAAGAAGGCCAGTTTTATTGCTTCTTTAATCAGAACAACAGTTTCACCTGTGCTAACATAATTGCAAAAGGGTTTTCTAATGATCAATTAGCCTTTTAAAATTATAAACTTGGATTAGCTAACACAACATGCCATTGGAACACAGGAGTGATGGTTGCTGATAATGGGCCACTGTACGCCTATATAGATATTCCATAAAAAATGATCCGTTTCCAGCTACAATAGTCATTTACAAGATTAACAATGTATTTCTGATAATTTGATGTTATTTTAATGGACAAAAAATGTGCTTTTCTTTCAAAACAAGGGCATTTCAAAGTGACCCCAAACTTTTGAATGGTAGTGTACTGTCACAGTATCCGCAGAAAATGGTGCCCCTCCTCGGCCGGGCGGCGCTCGGCGGTCGTCGGTCTACCAGCTGCCGCCAGTCTGTGTTTCTGTGTTCATTGTGTTTTGTCTGTCTAGGTCCGCACCTGTTTTCGTTTCTGTCATTAGTGGGGGGGGGGGGCATTTAGTTTGTTCCTTTGGGGTTGTGTGTTGTGCGGGATTGTCAGCGGGGTTTTACGCTGTGGCCGTGTCTTCTCTATCGTTTTTATTGGAGGATTTATTTTCTCGCCGGGCTGCGCCCCGTGCGTGATTTTCCCTTTGTGGATGACCTGTTTCCCTTTTGGGTATTGTGCACTTCCAGTGCCTTTTTGATCACCTAGTGTTTGGGTGTGAATAAACTTCGAGCTACTGGACAATATCTCCTGCATTTGACTCTGCTCCTTCCTCCTGCCCTAAGTACCCGTGACATGTACAGTATGTACCCTGAAGATATATAGATTTGGAGACTCCCCAGATGTGGGGCAGCTACTACAACAAAAAAATTACAAAAACATTTAAATGCATATTTAGCTTCCAGCCAATGTCTCTATTCCAGGTCGAGTCTCATCTTTCAGATACAATTGGAACTAAAAGTCGGATGGCACCGGCGCCCTTATCGCCTATATCGCCCATGCCGGTGGCCATTTTAGGTCGTACCGGTATGTCAGATTAGCTCAGGCAATTTCTTAGCCACTGAGTATCACAGAAACATGACACTTTGAATGAATAACATAATTTCTTTCAAAACAAATGGTTATGGATGAAATTGATCTAAATATCATTAAAAAAAACATACAAAACTGTTTTATTTTGAAACATCAAATATGACTATAAATGTGTGCTTTAAAAAATATATGCTTATTTTGGGTAATTTAAACCATTTACTTGTGTTACAAAAGGTTAATATACATTTTTTTTATAGCTAGACAGACAGTCTCTTTGCAATCATTACCAATTCGAGGTAAAATATTATCCCTGTTGGCACTTTTAAGCCAATAATATGTTGTCACTTTTAGGGTTAACATCAGTAAGCAGACATCCTCTATAAAGTGTTTTGTTTTGAGCGTATTTGAGCGTATTCTTCTCTAACTCTACCTCATTTGGATGTTTTGGGCATCTCGAGTTCTAGAACTCTGTTAGGGGGCTTAACTTGTCCGTAAAACTCCAGTCCTCCAGTGAAGCAGTCCTGCTGGTTTTCTGTTCTCCCTGATCTGGTACCAAACTGGTCAATCAATCAATGACCTGCTAGCCAAGGTCTAAATCAGTCACTTGTTAGAACAGTGTTAAAACCAGCAGACACTGCAGGCCTTGAGGACAGGAGATGTGCACCAATGTTCTAATGTCTTATGTGCTGTATGTGTTGTGTAGTGTACAGAGTATGGACAGAATGCAGGTGTATAACATCATCATCTGCAGCCAAAGACGATGGAACCAATCTGCCACCTGCCCCCAGAATGCTCTGGGGGGAAGCGCTATACAACAACGATCAGAAAGATAAACTGAAACATAAGAAGCTGTCACAACAGAAAGAAAGGAAACAACGTTGCACAATGCTTCACCACGGTCACAACACTGGTTGGCTGTTGCTAGAGGCTACACGCACAAGAACCTTCACACCAGCCCACCTATAGGAGGCCCTAAGTCCTACCCCTATATCCTGACCCCCTCGGAGCCGTATACGTTGTACCCCTCTCTATAAGTGGCTAAATTCTGGGTGCTGGGAGAGGGGCTGGGGCAGTGAGGGGGGCTAAGGTCCACCTTCATGCGCTTGGCCTCGGCGCGCGACTTGTAGCAGAACTCGACCAGGGCCACCAGCATGGCTAGGCCCAGACCCCCCACCAGGATGTAGAACACCCCAGCCACGTTGCTCAGGCTCAGGGCCTGGGAGGACTTGTCCTGGGAGGGGGGACGGAGAGCACAGGTTTAGAGAGAGAGAGAGACAGTGGCGCTAGTGACACACAACAGGCAGCTTTAGAGTATCATCAACATCATGACTAAGACTTAGTTATTTATTTTTTTTAGCACAATAACATCTACTACTTGTTTACAAAAAACGGCCACTACCACTACTATGACTAGTCTGCTAGGGTAAGCATTTCTACTACTGCCATCATAAAAGCTTATTATCTACAAGTGCATATAATACATCTATTACTACTACTATGACAGTACTACTACACATAGCTACTACTACTGCATGACTACAATTAAAGTAAATAAACATGTTAATGTATTCTTACAAGCATTAAATATTAAGTTGAGGATGACTAGTACACCGTACCAATTAAAGTATGTTCAGTCATCGTATTGGTCAGGCTTTTGGATGAGTGATGATAAAGTATTCTATTCAGACAGTCTTGGTGAAGGTCCCTAGGATTTTAAAAACTTCACTGGCATTCTTAAGAGTTCTCAGATGTTCTAAGAATGTCTGAAGTGTTCTTCTAAAGACATCTGTAGTGTTTAAGGACGTCTTAAATATTCCAAGATTATCTGTAGTTTTATCAAACTCATGATGTTTCAAAGAACCTCTCCACACTTTGACTTGTCTTCTATCCAGAGTAACCCAGAGAATAGTAAACTGAATGGTATTCTGAGATTAAGCCCATTATTATGAAGGCCATAACACATTTTCCAGAATTTATGCAGTATAATTATTTTTGCTTTAAAAAGGCAGATGTGGCATAGGCAGAAGACTAGCAGTGATTGAACTAGAAAGGTATTCGTCAGTAAATCAATTAACTATTACCATTTGATTATTTAGATTTAACTGATGCTAATTCTAATGCTAATCCTAGTCTCCAGGCTAATCTAGAGGCGTGCCTGTCTGTCACACAGTGAGGGTGTTTGGTCCCCCACTCTGCCCGTGAGACTGACCTTACTTCCCGAGTCCTTGGGTCCACACTCGCCCTTATCGTACCACCATTTGTTTTTCAGTTTGTCTAAGACGCCTGCTTCACTCAGTTTCAAAACCGCAAGGTTTACCGGGGTTCTTGGCGTGTAAAAATAACATAAATAACATCATAGGTCATGTTATTTTATGTTATTAGGTCACATACAGTCAGAACTGTCACATAAATGGTACTGCCTGGTAAAAGTGACCCAGTCTGGGTCCCACTGAGTACATGTGTGTATGCTCGTTGGGGGGCTGAGGGGGGCGAGGGCTAAGCGAGCTACAGACATATGAGTGGGACCCCCCTGTATCACTTCAGGTAACACGTCCATACTGCCCCAGCCGATGCTACACACATAGAGGCAGTTACTGAGAACACAGAACTATTGTCAGGGCCTGCTCAGACTGGGAGAGGGGACTGCAAGGGACAATTTACGGCACATCATTAACAAGCCCTGAGTAAGAGATCTGAAAAAGGAATCTAAAAGGCACCAAACAATAAAGTACATTATCTCTCGATTTCATCACATCCATCCTCCTCTCTATCTCTCCCTCTATTTTCTGACAGTCTTCTAGTCCACACTCCTCTCTCCAGAGCAGACACTACAGGGTTCTAGACCACACTCCTCTCTCCAGAGCAGACACTACAGGGTTCTAGACCACACTCCTCTCTCCAGAGCAGACACTACAGGGTTCTAGACCACACTCCTCTCTCCAGAGCAGACACTACAGTGTTGTAGACCACACTCCTCTCTCCAGAGCAGACACTACAGGGTTCTAGTCCACACTCCTCTCTCCAGAGCAGACACTACAGGGTTCTAGTCCACACTCCTCTCTCCAGAGCAGACACTACAGGGTTCTAGTCCACACTCCTCTCTCCAGAGCAGACACTACAGGGTTCTAGACCACACTCCTCTCTCCAGAGCAGACACTACAGGGTTCTAGTCCACACTCCTCTCTCCAGAGCAGACACTACAGGGTTCTAGTCCACACTCCTCTCTCCAGAGCAGACACTACAGGGTTCTAGTCCACACTCCTCTCTCCAGAGCAGACACTACAGGGTTCTAGACCACACTCCTCTCTCCAGAGCAGACACTACAGGGTTCTAGACCACACTCCTCTCTCCAGAGCAGACACTACAGGGTTCTAGACCACACTCCTCTCTCCAGAGCAGACACTTCAGGGTTCTAGACCACACTCCTCTCTCCAGAGCAGACACTACAGGGTTCTAGTCCACACTTCTCTCTCCTGAGCAGACACTACAGGGTTCTAGACCACACTCCTCTCTCCAGAGCAGACACTACAGGGTTCTAGTCCACACTCCTCTCTCCAGAGCAGACACTACAGGGTTCTAGTCCACACTCCTCTCTCCAGAGCAGACACTACAGGGTTCTAGACCACACTCCTCTCTCCAGAGCAGACACTACAGGGTTCTAGTCCACACTCCTCCTCTCTCCAGAGCAGACACTTCAGGGTTCTAGACCACACTCCTCTCTCCAGAGCAGACACTACAGGGTTCTAGTCCACACTCCTCTCTCCAGAGCAGACACTACAGGGTTCTAGACCACACTCCTCTCTCCAGAGCAGACACTACAGGGTTCTAGACCACACTCCTCTCTCCAGAGCAGACACTACAGGGTTCTAGACCACACTCCTCTCTCCAGAGCAGACACTACAGGGTTCTAGACCACACTCCTCTCTCTAGAGCAGACACTACAGGGTTCTAGACCACACTCCTCTCTCCAGAGCAGACACTACAGGGTTCAAGTCCACACTCCTCTCTCCAGAGCAGACACTACAGGGTTCTAGACCACACTCCTCTCTCCAGAGCAGACACTACAGGGTCAGACACTACAGGGTTCTAGACCACACTCCTCTCTCCAGAGCAGACACTACAGGGTTCTAGACCACACTCCTCTCTCCAGAGCAGACACTACAGGGTTCTAGACCACACTCCTCTCTCCAGAGCAGACACTACAGGGTTCTAGACCACACTCCTCTCTCCAGAGCAGACACTACAGGGTCAGACACTACAGGGTTCTAGTCCACACTCCTCTTTCCAGAGCAGACACTACAGGGTTCTAGACCACACTCCTCTCTCCAGAGCAGACACTACAGGGTCAGACACTACAGGGTTCTAGACCACACTCCTATCTCCAGAGCAGACACTACAGGGTTCTAGACCACACTCCTCTCTCCAGAGCAGACACTTCAGGGTTCTAGACCACACTCCTCTCTCCAGAGCAGACACTACAGGGTTCTAGTCCACACTCCTCTCTCCAGAGCAGACACTACAGGGTTCTAGTCCACACTTCTCTCTCCTGAGCAGACACTACAGGGTTCTAGACACACCACTCCTCTCTCCAGAGCAGACACTACAGGGTTCTAGTCCACACTCCTCTCTCCAGAGCAGACACTACAGGGTTCTAGTCCACACTCCTCTCTCCAGAGCAGACACTACAGGGTTCTAGACCACACTCCTCTCTCCAGAGCAGACACTACAGGGTTCTAGACCACACTCCTCTCTCCAGAGCAGACACTTCAGGGTTCTAGACCACACTCCTCTCTCCAGAGCAGACACTACAGGGTTCTAGTCCACACTCCTCTCTCCAGAGCAGACACTACAGGGTTCTAGACCACACTCCTCTCTCCAGAGCAGACACTACAGGGTTCTAGACCACACTCCTCTCTCCAGAGCAGACACTACAGGGTTCTAGTCCACACTCCTCTCTCCAGAGCAGACACTACAGGGTTCTAGACCACACTCCTCTCTCCAGAGCAGACACTACAGGGTTCTAGACCACACTCCTCTCTCCAGACCACACTCCTCTCTCCAGAGCAGACACTACAGGGTTCTAGACCACACTCCTCTCCCAGAGCAGACACTACAGGGTTCTAGTCCACACTCCTCTCTCCAGACCACACTCCTCTCTCCAGAGCAGACACTACAGGGTTCTAGTCCACACTTCTCTCTCCTGAGCAGACACTACAGGGTTCTAGACCACACTCCTCTCTCCAGAGCAGACACTACAGGGTTCTAGACCACACTCTTCTCTCCAGAGCAGACACTACAGGGTACTATACCACACTCCTCTCTCCAGAGCAGACACTACAGGGTTCTAGACCACACTCCTCTCTCCAGAGCAGACACTACAGGGTTCTAGTCCACACTCCTCTCTCCAGAGCAGACACTACAGGGTTCTAGACCACACTCCTCTCTCCAGAGCAGACACTACAGGGTACTATACCACACTCCTCTCTCCAGAGCAGACACTACAGGGTTCTAGACCACACTCCTCTCTCCAGAGCAGAGACTACAGGGTTCTAGTCCACACTCCTCTCTCCAGAGCAGACACTACAGGGTTCTAGACCACACTCCTCTCTCCAGAGCAGACACTACAGGGTTCTAGACCACACTCCTCTCTCCAGAGCAGACACTACAGGGTTCTAGTCCACACTCCTCTCTCCAGACCACACTCCTCTCTCCAGAGCAGACACTACAGGGTTCTAGTCCACACTTCTCTCTCCTGAGCAGACACTACAGGGTTCTAGACCACACTCCTCTCTCCAGAGCAGACACTACAGGGTTCTAGACCACACTCTTCTCTCCAGAGCAGACACTACAGGGTACTATACCACACTCCTCTCTCCAGAGCAGACACTACAGGGTTCTAGACCACACTCCTCTCTCCAGAGCAGACACTACAGGGTTCTAGTCCACACTCCTCTCTCCAGAGCAGACACTACAGGGTTCTAGACCACACTCCTCTCTCCAGAGCAGACACTACAGGGTACTATACCACACTCCTCTCTCCAGAGCAGACACTACAGGGTTCTAGACCACACTCCTCTCTCCAGAGCAGAGACTACAGGGTTCTAGTCCACACTCCTCTCTCCAGAGCAGACACTACAGGGTTCTAGACCACACTCCTCTCTCCAGAGCAGACACTACAGGGTTCTAGACCACACTCCTCTCTCCAAAGCAGACACTACAGGGTTCTAGTCCACACTCCTCTCTCCAGAGCAGACACTACAGGGTTCTAGACCACACTCCTCTCTCCAAAGCAGACACTACAGGGTTCTAGTCCACACTCCTCTCTCCAGAGCAGACACTACAGGGTTCTAGACCACACTCCTCTCTCCAGAGCAGACACTACAGGGTTCTAGTCCACACTCCTCTCTCCAGACCACACTCCTCTCTCCACAGCAGACACTACAGGGTTCTAGTCCACACTCCTCTCTCCAGAGCAGACACTACAGGGTTCTAGACCACACTCCTATCTCCAGAGCAGACACTACAGGGTTCTAGTCCACACTTCTCTCTCCTGAGCAGACACTACAGGGTTCTAGACCACACTCCTCTCTCCAGAGCAGACACTACAGGGTTCTAGTCCACACTCCTCTCTCCAGAGCAGACACTACAGGGTTCTAGTCCACACTCCTCTCTCCAGAGCAGACACTACAGGGTTCTAGACCACACTCCTCTCTCCAGAGCAGACACTACAGGGTTCTAGACCACACTCCTCTCTCCAGAGCAGACACTTCAGGGTTCTAGACCACACTCCTCTCTCCAGAGCAGACACTACAGGGTTCTAGTCCACACTCCTCTCTCCAGAGCAGACACTACAGGGTTCTAGACCACACTCCTCTCTCCAGAGCAGACACTACAGGGTTCTAGACTACACTCCTCTCTCCAGAGCACGACACTACAGGGTTCTAGTCCACACTCCTCTCTCCAGAGCAGACACTACAGGGTTCTAGACCACACTCCTCTCTCCAGAGCAGACACTACAGGGTTCTAGACCACACTCCTCTCTCCAGACCACACTCCTCTCTCCAGAGCAGACACTACAGGGTTCTAGACCACACTCCTCTCTCCAGAGCAGACACTACAGGGTTCTAGTCCACACTCCTCTCTCCAGACCACACTCCTCTCTCCAGAGCAGACACTACAGGGTTCTATTCCACACTTCTCTCTCCTGAGCAGACACTACAGGGTTCTAGACCACACTCCTCTCTCCAGAGCAGACACTACAGGGTTCTAGACCACACTCTTCTCTCCAGAGCAGACACTACAGGGTACTATACCACACTCCTCTCTCCAGAGCAGACACTACAGGGTTCTAGACCACACTCCTCTCTCCAGAGCAGACACTACAGGGTTCTAGTCCACACTCCTCTCTCCAGAGCAGACACTACAGGGTTCTAGACCACACTCCTCTCTCCAGAGCAGACACTACAGGGTACTATACCACACTCCTCTCTCCAGAGCAGACACTACAGGGTTCTAGACCACACTCCTCTCTCCAGAGCAGAGACTACAGGGTTCTAGTCCACACTCCTCTCTCCAGAGCAGACACTACAGGGTTCTAGACCACACCTCCTCTCTCCAGAGCAGACACTACAGGGTTCTAGACCACACCTCCTCTCTCCAAAGCAGACACTACAGGGTTCTAGTCCACACTCCTCTCTCCAGAGCAGACACTACAGGGTTCTAGACCACACTCCTCTCTCCAAGCAGACACTACGGGTTCTAGTCCACACTCCTCTCTCCAGAGCAACACTACAGGGTTCTAGACCACACTACCTCTCTCCAGAGCAGACACTACAAGGGTTCTAGGTCCACACTCCCTCTCTCCAGGACCACACTCCTCTCTCCAGAGCAGACACTACAGGGTTCTAGTCCACACTCCTCTCTTCCAGAGCAGACACTACAGGGTTCTAGACCACACTCCTATCTCCAGAGCAGACACTACAGGGTTCTAGTCCACACTCCTCTCTCCAGAGCAGACACTACAGGTTCTAGACCACCATCCTCTCTTCCAGAGCAGACACTACAGGGTTCTAGACCACACTCCTCTCTCCAGAGCAGACACTACAGGGTTCTAGACTACACTCCTCTCTCCAGAGCAGACACTACAGGGTTCTAGACCACACTCCTCTCTCCAGAGCAGACACTACAGGGTTCTAGTCCACACTCCTCCTCCAGAGCAGACACTACAGGGTTCTAGACCACACTCCTCTCTCCAGAGCAGACACTACAGGGTTCTAGTCCACACTCCTCTCTCCAGAGCAGACACTACAGGGTTCTAGACACACTCCTCTCTCCAGAGCAGACCACAGGGTCAGACACTACAGGGTTCTAGACCACACTCCTATCTCCAGAAGCAGACACTACAGGTTTCTAGACCACACTCCTCTCTCCAGAGCAGACACTTCAGGGTTCTAGACCACACTCCTCTCTCCAGAGCAGACACTACAGGGTTCTAGTCCACACTCCTCTCTCCAGAGCAGACACTACAGGGTTCTAGTCCACACTCTCTCTCCGGCAGACACTACAGAGACCACACTCCTCTCTCCAGAGCAGACACTACAGGGTTCTAGTCCACACTCCTCTCTCCAGAGCAGACACTTACAGGGTTCTAGTCCACACTCCTCTCTCCAGAGCAGACACTACAGGGTTCTAGACCACACTCCTCTCTCCAGAGCAGACACTACAGGGTTCTAGACCACACTCCTCTCTCCAGAGCAGACACTTCAGGGTTCTAGACCACACTCCTCTCTCCAGAGCAGGACACTACAGGGTTCTAGTCCACACTCCTCTCTCCAGAGCAGACACTACAGGGTTCTAGACCACACTCCTCTCTCCAGAGCAGACACTACAGGGTTCTAGACCACACTCCTCTCTCCAGAGCAGACACTACAGGGTTCTAGTCCACACTCCTCTCTCCAGAGCAGACACTACAGGGTTCTAGACCACACTCCTCTCTCCAGAGCAGACACTACAGGGTTCTAGACCACACTCCTCTCTCCAGACCACACTCCTCTCTCCAGAGCAGACACTACAGGGTTCTAGACCACACTCCTCTCTCCAGAGCAGACACTACAGGGTTCTAGTCCACACTCCTCTCTCCAGACCACACTCCTCTCTCCAGAGCAGACACTACAGGGTTCTAGTCCACACTTCTCTCTCCTGAGCAGACACTACAGGGTTCTAGACCACACTCCTCTCTCCAGAGCAGACACTACAGGGTTCTAGACCACACTCTTCTCTCCAGAGCAGACACTACAGGGTACAATACCACACTCCTCTCTCCAGAGCAGACACTACAGGGTTCTAGACCACACTCCTCTCTCCAGAGCAGACACTACAGGGTTCTAGTCCACACTCCTCTCTCCAGAGCAGACACTACAGGGTTCTAGACCACACTCCTCTCTCCAGAGCAGACACTACAGGGTACTATACCACACTCCTCTCTCCAGAGCAGACACTACAGGGTTCTAGACCACACTCCTCTCTCCAGAGCAGAGACTACAGGGTTCTAGTCCACACTCCTCTCTCCAGAGCAGACACTACAGGGTTCTAGACCACACTCCTCTCTCCAGAGCAGACACTACAGGGTTCTAGACCACACTCCTCTCTCCAAAGCAGACACTACAGGGTTCTAGTCCACACTCCTCTCTCCAGAGCAGACACTACAGGGTTCTAGACCACACTCCTCTCTCCAAAGCAGACACTACAGGGTTCTAGTCCACACTCCTCTCTCCAGAGCAGACACTACAGGGTTCTAGACCACACTCCTCTCTCCAGAGCAGACACTACAGGGTTCTAGTCCACACTCCTCTCTCCAGACCACACTCCTCTCTCCAGAGCAGACACTACAGGGTTCTAGTCCACACTCCTCTCTCCAGAGCAGACACTACAGGGTTCTAGACCACACTCCTATCTCCAGAGCAGACACTACAGGGTTCTAGTCCACACTTCTCTCTCCTGAGCAGACACTACAGGGTTCTAGACCACACTCCTCTCTCCAGAGCAGACACTACAGGGTTCTAGTCCACACTCCTCTCTCCAGAGCAGACACTACAGGGTTCTAGTCCACACTCCTCTCTCCAGAGCAGACACTACAGGGTTCTAGACCACACTCCTCTCTCCAGAGCAGACACTACAGGGTTCTAGACCACACTCCTCTCTCCAGAGCAGACACTTCAGGGTTCTAGACCACACTCCTCTCTCCAGAGCAGACACTACAGGGTTCTAGTCCACACTCCTCTCTCCAGAGCAGACACTACAGGGTTCTAGACCACACTCCTCTCTCCAGAGCAGACACTACAGGGTTCTAGACCACACTCCTCTCTCCAGAGCAGACACTACAGTGTTCTAGACCACACTCCTCTCTCCAGAGCAGACACTACAGGGTTCTAGACCACACTCCTCTCTCCAGAGCAGACACTACAGTGTTCTAGACCACACTCCTCTCTCCAGAGCAGACACTACAGTGTTCTAGACCACACTCCTCTCTCCAGAGCAGACACTACAGTGTTCTAGTCCACACTCCTCTCTCCAGAGCAGACACTACAGGGTTCTAGTCCACACTCCTCTCTCCAGAGCAGACACTACAGGGTTCTAGTCCACACTCCTCTCTCCAGAGCAGACACTACAGGGTTCTAGACCACACTCCTCTCTCCAGAGCAGACACTACAGGGTTCTAGTCCACACTCCTCTCTCCAGAGCAGACACTACAGGGTTCTAGACCACACTCCTCTCTCCAGAGCAGACACTACAGGGTTCTAGTCCACACTCCTCTCTCCAGAGCAGACACTACAGGGCCAATATTCCTGCTTTGACAGTAATTGCTCTCTTATCTCTCTCTCTCCATTCCTCCCCTCCTCTCCTTCTTTCCTCCCTGGTTTCAGACCGAGGGAAGTCGAAGTAGGAGGGGGCGATGTAGTGATGTTCACCACTGATCTGTGTGGCCAGGGCAGATGCACGCATTACTTCCCGAACACGGTTGTACCGCAGTCGGAGACAGAGAGGCTAACCTTGGAGTCCCCTCCCCCGCTGCCACACTCTCCCTTGTCGTACCACCACTTATTTTTCAATTTGTCCAACAGGCCCTGCTCGTTGAGTTTTAACACGGCCAGGTTGACCGCATTTCTTCAGAGAGATAAAACATAGTTGGTCAGAGGAGGGATGGAGTATCAGCCAATGATGAGCCAATGGGATGAGGAAAAAGGAACGCCGGTGATTGGTTGGAAGGCATCAGATTAGAGGACACACACAACCCTCCAGACAACCCTCTCTTTCTCTTTCATCTCTCTTACAGCTTTTACATCCCACCTTATTATAATGCAATATTTGAATATCGAAAGCCCATTGGTTACATTGGTTATGCCAGTTTGCTGTAGCTAAATCAACATATAGAGACTATAGAGAGAGCCAAATAGCCCAAACCCCTTTCATTCAGTCCATCTTTACCAGGCATAGATAAAGGCTATGGTCTGTATGATGTGCAGCAGGGCAAGTAAAGGGGAGTGGTGGAGCCCTGGTTAAATGTTGTATTGAAGCCTATCTCAGTCCCCTGATGACACGGAGCTGACACCCTGCTGCTGGTGTTCTGGTCCCCGATGCCACGGAGCTGACACCCTGCTGCTGGTGTTCTGGTCCCTGATGACACGGAGCTGACACCCTGCTGCTGGTGTTCTGGTCCCCGATGACACGGAGCTGACACCCTGCTGCTGGTGTTCTGGTCCCCGATGACACGGAGCTGACACCCTGCTGCTGGTGTTCTGGTCCCTGATGACACGGAGCTGACACCCTGCTGCTGGTGTTCTGGTCCCCGATGACACGGAGCTGACACCCTGCTGCTGGTGTTCTGGTCCCTGATGACACGGAGCTGACACCCTGCTGCTGGTGTTCTGGTCCCTGATGACACGGAGCTGACACCCTGCTGCTGGTGTTCTGGTCCCTGATGACACGGAGCTGACACCCTGCTGCTGGTGTTCTGGTCCCTGATGACACGGAGCTGACACCCTGCTGCTGGTGTTCTGGTCCCCGATGACACGGAGCTGACACCCTGCTGCTGGTGTTCTGGTCCCCGATGACACGGAGCTGACACCCTGCTGCTGGTGTTCTGGTCCCTGATGACACGGAGCTGACACCCTGCTGCTGGTGTTCTGGTCCCTGATGACACGGAGCTGACACCCTGCTGCTGGTGTTCTGGTCCCTGATGACACGGAGCTGAGACCCTGCTGCTGGTGTTCTGGTCCCTGATGACACAGAGCTGACACCCTGCTGCTGGTGTTCTGGTCCCCGATGACACGGAGCTGACACCCTGCTGCTGGTGTTCTGGTCCCTGATGACACGGAGCTGACACCCTGCTGCTGGTGTTCTGGTCCCTGATGACACGGAGCTGAGACCCTGCTGCTGGTGTTCTGGTCCCTGATGACACGGAGCTGACACCCTGCTGCTGGTGTTCTGGTCCCTGATGACACGGAGCTGACACCCTGCTGCTGGTGTTCTCTTATATTCCACACTTGTTAACAACACAGTGTGTGGGTGTGTGTGTATGTGTGTGTGTGTGTGTGTGGGTGTAGGTGTAGGTGTGTGTGGGTGTGTATGTGTGTGTGTGTGTGTGTGTGTGTGTGTGGGTGTGTGTGTGTGTGTGTGTGTGTGGGTGTGTATGTGTGTGGGTGTGTGTGTGTGTGTCTGTGTATGTGGGTGTGTGTGTGGGTGTGTATGTGGGTGTGTATGTGGGTGTGTGTGGGTGTGTGTGTGTGTGTATGTGGGTGTGTATGTGGGTGAGGGTGTGTATGTGTATGTGTCTGTGTGTGTATGTGTGGGTATGTGTGTGTGTATATGTGTGTGTGGGTGTGTCTGTGGGTGTGTATGTGGGTGTGGATGTGGGTGTGTATGTAGGTTTGTGTGTGGGTGTGTATGTGGGTGTGTGTGGGTGTATGTGTATATGTGGATGTGTATGTGGGTGTGTGTGTAAGTGGGTGTGTGTGGGTGTGGATGTGGGTGTGTATGTGCGTGTGGGTGGGTGTGTGTGTGCATGTGGGTGTGTGTGGGTGTATATGTGGGTGTGTGTGTGGGTGTGTATGTGGGTGTGTGTGGTTGTGGGTGTGTATGTGTGTGGGTGTGTATTTGGGTGTGTATGTGTGGGTATGTGGGTGTGTATCTGGGTGTGTCTGTGGGTGGGTGTGTATGTGGGTGTGTATGTGGGTGTGGGTGTGGGTGTGTCTGTGGGTGGGTGTGGGTGTGTATGTGGGTGTGTATGTGGGTGTGTCTGTGGGTGGGTGTGGGTGTGTATGTGGGGGTGGGTGTGTCTGTGGGTGGGTGTGGGTGTGTATGTGGGTGTGTATGTGGGTGTGGGTGTGTCTGTGGGTGGGTGTGGGTGTGTCTGTGGGTGGGTGTGGGTGTGTATGTGGGTGTGTATGTGGGTGTGGGTGTGGGTGTGTCTGTGGGTGGGTGTGGGTGTGTATGTGGGTGTGTATGTGGGTGTGTCTGTGGGTGGGTGTGGGTGTGTCTGTGGGTGTGTCTGTGGGTGGGTGTGGGTGTGTATGTGGGTGTGTATGTGGGTGTGGGTGTGGGTGTGGGTGTGGGTGTGCCATATCCCTTGGAGTCCAGGTTGCCTCCTCTCTTTTTTCTTCTCTCTCTTGTCTCTTCCCTCTCCCCTTTCTTCTCTACTCTCTCGCTCCTCTCTTTTGTCTCCTCTCCTCTCTTCTCTCTCTCCTCTTCTCACTTTCTCTTCTATTCTCCTCTCTTTCCTTCCTCCCCTCCCGCTCTTCCCGCTCTTCTCGCTCTTCTCTCTCTTCTCTCTTTTGTCTTTCTTCTCTCTCTCCATTCCTATCTCTCTCCTCTCCTCTCTTCTCTTGTCTGTTGTCTCATCTCTCTTCCCTGTCTCATCTCTGCTGTCTCTCCTCTCTCTCCTCTCTTCCCTCCTCTCTCTCTTCTCTCCTCTCTCCTCTCTCTAATCTCTATCCTCATCCTCTCCTCTTAGCTCTCACTTCTCTCTCTCTCTCCTCTCTTTTCTCTCCTCTCTTTCTCCTCTCTTGTCTCTTGTCTCTCTCTCTTCACTCTCTATTCTCTATTCTCTCTCTTCTCTCTCTTGTCTGTCTTCTCTTTCCTCTCTATCTCCTCTCTTTGTCTTCTCTCCTCTCCTCTACTCTCCTTTCTCACTTCTCTATCTTTTTTCTCTTCTCTCCCTCTCCTCTCTTTCCTCTCCTCTCTCTCCTCTATTCTCCCTCTCCTCTCTTTCCTCTCTCCTCTATTCTCTCTCTCCTCTATTCTCTCTCCTCTCTTCTCTCTCTCATCTCTTCCCTCTCTTTTCTCTCATCTTTCTCTTCTCCTCTCTCTCCTCTCGCTCTTCCCTCTCTTCCTGCTCTTCTCTCTCATCTTCCTCCTCTCGTCTCTCTCCTCTCTCTCTCTCTCTCCTCTATTCTCTATTCTCTCTCTCTCTCTCCTCGCTTCTCTCTCCTCACTCTCTGCTCTCTTCTATCTCCTCTCTTTTGTCTTCTCTCTCTCCTCTCCTCTCTCTCTCCTCGCTCTCTTCTCACTCTCTCCTCACTCTCTCCTCACTCTCTCCTCACTCTCTCCTCACTCTCTCCTCACTCTCTCCTCACTCTCTCCTCACTCTCCTATCTCCTCTCTTTTTTCTTCTCTCTCTCCTCTCCTCTCTTCTCTCTCTTCCCTCTCTTCTCTCTCCTCACTCTCTGCTCTCTCTCCTCTCTCTCATCTCTCTTCTGTCTCTCCTTTTCTCTCTCAGATGCTGTCATCAGTTTGCTTCGCCTCATTGCTTCACTCTTCCGTTTGTGTCTGTGTGCCAGGGAGTATGTGTACCAAGGAGCGTGTGTTTGCGTGCGTGACTATATATATACAAAATATGTTTTATTGCCACATACACCAGATAGGTGCAGTGAAATGTGTTATTGTACATGGTCAGCCATAGTAGTACAGCTCCCCTGGAGAAAACTAGGGTTAAGTGCCTTGCTCAAGGGCACATCGACAGATTGTTCAACCTTTCAGTTACTGGCCCAACGCTCTAACCACTAGACTATGTTTGTGAGTGTTTGTTTTGGAGTAAGACATTGTATTGGTCCTCTGGGTTAGTTGACAGCTTGTCTCTCCAATAAAAAAGATCTGTGGAGAATGCAACAGTGTTCTGAACTATCTGGTTGTGTATTGACAGACAAACAGACAGTCTGACAGACAGAGGGCCAGACAGATAGACAGCTAGAGAGAGAGAGAGAGAGAGAGGGTTCTCCTGGGTGGGCTACAAGCCATGGAAACTATCACCATCATAAGAAGGGTATGGGAAAAGGAATGATGCTACATAGACATCTCTCATACATGTTATCATATGAATTAACTACATATCTTACTATTAATAATCATCTTTATCAAAATCATCATCATCATCATCATGTCAAATCAGTGCTTTGAATGGCTTGCCGTGAGCAGGGGCTCTTGCCTGACGTGCTCTCTCCCGTAGGTTTTCCCATGATCAGGAGAAGCCATAGACAGCAGTCGATAGTCCCAGAATAGTAAGGGGGGCAGGTTGGGACCATCATCCACTGGCTGTCACTTTTCCCTCGGAAACAGAAAACCTTCATTTATCTGAGTGGAAAAGGAACCCTGGTAAAGGTGCAGGGGGAGAGGGAGGACTTCTTTGCAAGGTGCACAGGGGGAAGTTATAGGAACATTATAGAAAAGGTGTCAGTAGTCCTGCTGCTATATACACATACACACACTACAAATGTATGGATTTTTGTGTTTCAGGGCATCATCAATTAATTGGATTGTGGGAATTTGTTTCTTTTGATCAATTTGATTGATTTTATCTGCATTTTGAGTGTTATGAAATAATTTGATAGTTTTCTGCTTTTTGTTCCCCCCGTTGGCCAGGCTCTTCAACATCCTATTTCTTGTGTGTCTATAAATTCCCCCGGGTGGCTCTGGGAGTCATGGCAACGCCAAGGTGCTCCGCCCCTCTCCACGGCATCACCGTTAGTAACTTCAATCACAAACAGATAGTATCTACATAACACTCTGAGAATGAAAGAATGTGACAGTCAAGATGCCAAACGAGTGGACACATTACCTGATCGGTGGCCCTGTGAAAAGAAAGAGTGAGTGAAAGAAGAGAAATGGAGAGAGAGGGACGGATGGAGAGACGGACAGACAGCAATACAACAGAGCAATGGAGCTAACAGGCACTAAACACCTTAACACAACATAGACAGAGAGAGAGAGAGAAGGAGATGGAGAGGGAGCGAGAGAGAGAGGCAGAGAGAGAGAGAGAAGGAGATGGAGAGGGAGCGAGAGAGAGAGGCAGAGAGAGAGAGAGAGAGAAGGAGATGGAGAGGGAGCGAGAGAGAGAGAGAGAGAGAGAGAGACAGAGAGAGAGAGAGAGAGAGAGAGAGAGAGAGAGAGAGAGACAGACAGAGAGAGAGAGACAGAGAGAGAGACAGACAGAGAGAGAGACAGAGAGAGCGATTGAGAGAGAGAGAGAGATTGAGACAGAGAGAGAGGCAGAGAGAGAGAGAGGCAGAGAGCGAGAGAGAGAGAGAGACAAGACATAGACCAGACTAAGACACTACTAAGTGATCCATATAAAAGGCACACCAGGGTAGGTGGAATACCATAACAACAGTTGAGTTGGGGACTACCATCGTTATACTACTCCACCCACCTTAGCTGTGAGCCTTTAGGTGTGGCAATGCCATATCCCTTGGAGTCCAGGTTGCCTCCAACCTTCATGGTGTCGCAGGGCTTGCGTTGTTCCGTGTACTCATTCATGGTGGACTCCAGGAGGAAAGCGTACTTCCCTTTGGACTTGCGGACGCGAGCCACGCCCTCCGCTGTGGTCTTAGCGAAGACAGAGGGCTCAGCAGACTTCATATAGGACCACATCTTCTCGTATACAGCGATCTTTGACCTCTGAGAGAAGAAAGGGCAGAGAGAAGGTGTTAGAGGTGAGCTTTAGGGTTAGTGGTCCGTCCGTCCGTCCATTCATTCATTCATTCATTCATTCATTCATCCATCCATCCACTGATCCATCCATACATCCTTTCACCCATCCATCCATCTATTCATCCACTGATCCATCCGTCCATCCATCCATCCGTCCATCCATCCATCCATCCATTCATCTATGTCTATCCATCCATCCATCCGTCTATCCATCCACCTATCCATCCATCCACCTACCTATCCATCCATCCATCAGATACAATGATCACTGGTCCTGAAATATTGATGATCATCTGCAGCTGCTGTTCACAGACCATTCAGAACCAACTGCTAGTGGACAGTGTAATATTGTAGAACCAACTGCTAGTGGACAGTGTAATGTTGTAGAACCAACTGCTAGTGGACAGTGTAATAATGTAGAACCAACTGCTAGTGGACATGGTAATATTGTAGAACCAACTGCTAGTGGACAGTGTAATATTGTAGAACCAACTGCTAGTGGACAGTGTAATATTGTAGAACCAACTGCTAGTGGACAGTGTAATGTTGTAGAACCAACTGCTAGTGGACAGTGTAATATTGTAGAACCAGCTGCAAGTGGACAGTGTAATATTGTAGAACCAACTGCTAGTGGACAGTGTAATATTGTAGAACCAGCTGCTAGTGGACAGTGTAATATTGTAGAACCAACTGCTAGTGGACAGTGTAATATTGTAGAAACAACTGCTAGTGGACAGTGTAATGTTGTAGAACCAACTGCTAGTGGACAGTGTAATATTGTAGAACCAACTGCTAGTGGACAGTGTACTATTGTAGAACCAACTGCTAGTGGACAGTGTAATGTTGTAGAACCAACAGCTAGTGGACAGTGTAATATTGTAGAACCAACTGCTAGTGGACAGTGTACTATTGTAGAACCAACTGCTAGTGGACAGTGTAATATTGTGGAACCAACTGCTAGTGGACAGTGTAATATTGTAGAACCAACTGCTAGTGGACAGTGTAATGTTGTAGAACCAACTGCTAGTGGACAGTGTAATATTGTAGAACCAACTGCTAGTGGACAGTGTAATATTGTAGGACCAACTGCTAGTGGACAGTGTAATATTGTAGAACCAACTGCTAGTGGACAGTGTAATATTGTAGAACCAACTGCTAGTGGACAGTGTAATATTGTAGAACCAACTGCTAGTGGACAGTGTAATATTGTGGAACCAACTGCTAGTGGACAGTGTAATATTGTGGAACCAACTGCTAGTGGACAGTGTAATATTGTAGAACCAACTGCTAGTGGACAGTGTAATGTTGTAGAACCAACTGCTAGTGGACAGTGTACTATTGTAGAACCAACTGCTAGTGGACAGTGTAATATTGTAGAAACAACAGCTAGTGGACAGTGTAATGTTGTAGAACCAACTGCTAGTGGACAGTGTAATATTGTAGAACCGACTGCTAGTGGACAGTGTAATGTTGTAGAACCAACTGCTAGTGGACAGTGTAATGTTGTAGAACCAACTGCTAGTGGACAGTGTAATATTGTAGGACCAACTGCTAGTGGACAGTGTAATATTGTAGAACCAACTGCTAGTGGACAGTGTAATATTGTAGAACCAACTGCTAGTGGACAGTGTAATATTGTAGGACCAACTGCTAGTGGACAGTGTAATATTGTAGAACCAACTGCTAGTGGACAGTGTAATATTGTAGAACCAACTGCTAGTGGACTGTGCAATATTGTAGAACCAACTGCTAGTGGACAGTGTAATATTGTAGAACCAACTGCTAGTGGACAGTGTAATAATGTAGAACCAACTGCTAGTGGACAGTGTAATATTGTAGAACCAACTGCTAGTGGACAGTGTAATATTGCAGAACCAACTGCTAGTGGACAGTGTAATAATGTAGAACCAACTGCTAGTGGACAGTGTAATATTGTAGAACCAACTGCTAGTGGACAGTGTAATATTGTGGAACCAACTGCTAATGGACAGTGTAATATTGTGGAACCAACTGCTAGTGGACAGTGTAATAATGTAGAACCCACTGCTAGTGGACAGTGTAATATTGTAGAACCAACTGCTAGTGGACAGTGTAATATTGTAGAACCAACTGCTAGTGGACAGTGTAATAATGTAGAACCAACTGCTAGTGGACAGTGTAATAATGTAGAACAAACTGCTAGTGGACAGTGTAATATTGTAGAACCAACTGCTAGTGGACAGTGTAATGTTGTAGAACCAACTGCTAGTGGACAGTGTAATGTTGTAGAACCAACTGCTAGTGGACAGTGTAATATTGTAGAACCAACTGCTAGTGGACAGTGTAATGTTGTAGAACCAACTGCTAGTGGACAGTGTAATATTGTAGAACCAACTGCTAGTGGACAGTGTAATAATGTAGAACCAACTGCTAGTGGACAGTGTAATGTTGTAGAACCAACTGCTAGTGGACAGTGTAATATTGTAGAACCAACTGCTAGTGGACAGTGTAATATTGTAGAACCAACTGCTAGTGGACAGTGTAATATTGTAGAACCAACTGCTAGTGGACAGTGTAACATTGTAGAACCAACTGCTAGTGGACAGTGTAATATTGTAGAACTAACTGCTAGTGGACAGTGTAATAATGTAGAACCAACTGCTAGTGGACAGTGTAATATTGTAGAACCAACTGCTAGTGGACAGTGTAATAATGTAGAACCAACTGCTAGTGGACAGTGTAATAATGTAGAACCAACTGCTAGTGGACAGTGTAATATTGTAGAACCAACTGCTAGTGGACAGTGTAATATTGTAGAACCAACTGCTAGTGGACAGTGTAATATTGTAGAACCAACTGCTAGTGGACAGTGTAATATTGTAGAACCAACTGCTAGTGGACAGTGTAATAATGTAGAACCAACTGCTAGTGGACAGTGTAATATTGTAGAACCAACTGCTAGTGGACAGTGTAATATTGTAGAACCAACTGCTAGTGGACAGTGTAACATTGTAGAACCAACTGCTAGTGGACAGTGTAATATTGTAGAACCAACTGCTAGTGGACAGTGTAATATTGTAGAACTAACTGCTAGTGGACAGTGTAATATTGTAGAACCAACTGCTAGAGAACAGTGTAATGTTGTAGAACCAACTGCTAGTTCACAGTGTAATATTGTAGAACCAACTGCTAGTGGACAGTGTAATAATGTAGAACCAACTGCTAGTGGACAGTGTAATGATGTAGAACCAACTGCTAGTGGACAGTGTAATGTTGTAGAACCAACTGCTAGTGGACAGTGTAATATTGTAGAACCAACTGCTAGTGGACAGTGTAATATTGTAGAACCAACTGCTAGTGGACAGTGTAATATTGTAGAACCAACTGCTAGTGGACAGTGTAATATTGTAGAACCAACTGCTAGTGGACAGTGTAATATCGTAGAACCAACTGCTTGTGGACAGTGTAATAATGTAGAACCAACTGCTAGTGGACAGTGTAATATTGTAGAACCAACTGCTAGTGGACAGTGTAATAATGTAGAACCACTGCTAGTGGACAGTGTAATAATGTAGAACCAACTGCTAGTGGACAGTGTAATATTGTAGAACCAACTGCTATGGACAGTGTAATATTGTAGAACCAACTGCTAGTGGACAGTGAATATTGTAGAACCAACTGCTAGTGGACAGTGTAATATTGTAGAACCAACTGCTAGTGGACAGTGTAATAATGTAGAACCAACTGCTAGTGGACAGTGTAATATTGTAGAACCAACTGCTAGTGGACAGTGAAATATTGTAGAACCAACTGCTAGTGGACAGTGTAATGTTGTAGAACCAACTGCTAGTGGACAGTGAAATAATGTAGAACCAACTGCTAGTGGACAGTGTAATATTGTAGAACCAACTGCTAGTGGACAGTGTAATATTGTAGAACCAACTGCTAGTGGACAGTGTAATGTTGTAGAACCAACTGCTAGTGGACAGTGTAATATTGTAGAACCAACTGCTAGTGGACAGTGTAATATTGTAGAACCAACTGCTAGTGGACAGTGTAATGTGTAGAACCAACTGCTAGTGGACAGTGTAATTAATGTAGAACCAACTGCTAGTGGACAGTGTAATAATGTAGAACCAACTGCTGGACAGTGTAATATTGTAGAACCAACTGCTAGTGGACAGTGTATGTTGTAGAACCAACTGCTAGTGGACAGTGTAATAATGTAGAACCAACTGCTAGTGGACAGTGTAATAATGTAGAACCAACTGCTAGTGGACAGTGTAATAATGTAGAACCAACTGCTAGTGGACAGTTTAATAATGTAGAACCAACTGCTAGTGGACAGTGTAATGTTGTAGAACCAACTGCTAGTGGACAGTGTAATATTGTAGAACCAACTGCTAGTGGACAGTGTAATAATGTAGAACCAACTGCTAGTGGACAGTGTAATAATGTACAACCAACTGCTAGTGGACAGTGTAATGTTGTAGAACCAACTGCTAGTGGACAGTGTAATGTTGTAGAACCAACTGCTAGTGGACAGTGTAATATTGTAGAACCAACTGCTAGTGGACAGTGTAATATTGTAGAACCAACTGCTAGTGGACAGTGTAATATCGTAGAACCAACTGCTTGTGGACAGTGTAATAATGTAGAACCAACTGCTAGTGGACAGTGTAATATTGTAGAACCAACTGCTAGTGGACAGTGTAATAATGTAGAACCAACTGCTAGTGGACAGTGTAAAAATGTAGAACCAACTGCTAGTGGACAGTGTAATATTGTAGAACCAACTGCTAGTGGACAGTGTAATGTTGTAGAACCAACTGCTAGTGGACAGTGTAATATTGTAGAACCAACTGCTAGTGGACAGTGTACTATTGTAGAACCAACTGCTAGTGGACAGTGTAATGTTGTAGAACCAACAGCTAGTGGACAGTGTAATATTGTAGAACCAACTGCTAGTGGACAGTGTACTATTGTAGAACCAACTGCTAGTGGACAGTGTAATATTGTGGAACCAACTGCTAGTGGACAGTGTAATATTGTAGAACCAACTGCTAGTGGACAGTGTAATGTTGTAGAACCAACTGCTAGTGGACAGTGTAATATTGTAGAACCAACTGCTAGTGGACAGTGTAATATTGTAGAACCAACTGCTAGTGGACAGTGTAATATTGTAGAACCAACTGCTAGTGGACAGTGTAATATTGTAGAACCAACTGCTAGTGGACAGTGTAATATTGTAGAACCAACTGCTAGTGGACAGTGTAATATTGTGGAACCAACTGCTAGTGGACAGTGTAATATTGTGGAACCAACTGCTAGTGGACAGTGTAATATTGTAGAACCAACTGCTAGTGGACAGTGTAATGTTGTAGAACCAACTGCTAGTGGACAGTGTACTATTGTAGAACCAACTGCTAGTGGACAGTGTAATATTGTAGAAACAACAGCTAGTGGACAGTGTAATGTTGTAGAACCAACTGCTAGTGGACAGTGTAATATTGTAGAACCGACTGCTAGTGGACAGTGTAATGTTGTAGAACCAACTGCTAGTGGACAGTGTAATGTTGTAGAACCAACTGCTAGTGGACAGTGTAATATTGTAGGACCAACTGCTAGTGGACAGTGTAATATTGTAGAACCAACTGCTAGTGGACAGTGTAATATTGTAGAACCAACTGCTAGTGGACAGTGTAATATTGTAGGACCAACTGCTAGTGGACAGTGTAATATTGTAGAACCAACTGCTAGTGGACAGTGTAATATTGTAGAACCAACTGCTAGTGGACTGTGCAATATTGTAGAACCAACTGCTAGTGGACAGTGTAATATTGTAGAACCAACTGCTAGTGGACAGTGTAATAATGTAGAACCAACTGCTAGTGGACAGTGTAATATTGTAGAACCAACTGCTAGTGGACAGTGTAATATTGTAGAACCAACTGCTAGTGGACAGTGTAATAATGTAGAACCAACTGCTAGTGGACAGTGTAATATTGTAGAACCAACTGCTAGTGGACAGTGTAATATTGTGGAACCAACTGCTAGTGGACAGTGTAATATTGTGGAACCAACTGCTAGTGGACAGTGTAATAATGTAGAACCAACTGCTAGTGGACAGTGTAATATTGTAGAACCAACTGCTAGTGGACAGTGTAATATTGTAGAACCAACTGCTAGTGGACAGTGTAATAATGTAGAACCAACTGCTAGTGGACAGTGGAATATGTAGA
The DNA here is from genome assembly GCF_901001165.1 of Salmo trutta. NCBI lineage: Eukaryota > Metazoa > Chordata > Actinopteri > Salmoniformes > Salmonidae > Salmo > Salmo trutta. The sequence goes on from NC_042982.1 coordinate 35,177,018, forward strand.
ACAAACTGCTAGTGGACAGTGTAATATTGTAGAACCAACTGCTAGTGGACAGTGTAATGTTGTAGAACCAACTGCTAGTGGACAGTGTAATGTTGTAGAACCAACTGCTAGTGGACAGTGTAATATTGTAGAACCAACTGCTAGTGGACAGTGTAATGTTGTAGAACCAACTGCTAGTGGACAGTGTAATATTGTAGAACCAACTGCTAGTGGACAGTGTAATAATGTAGAACCAACTGCTAGTGGACAGTGTAATGTTGTAGAACCAACTGCTAGTGGACAGTGTAATATTGTAGAACCAACTGCTAGTGGACAGTGTAATATTGTAGAACCAACTGCTAGTGGACAGTGTAATATTGTAGAACCAACTGCTAGTGGACAGTGTAACATTGTAGAACCAACTGCTAGTGGACAGTGTAATATTGTAGAACTAACTGCTAGTGGACAGTGTAATAATGTAGAACCAACTGCTAGTGGACAGTGTAATATTGTAGAACCAACTGCTAGTGGACAGTGTAATAATGTAGAACCAACTGCTAGTGGACAGTGTAATAATGTAGAACCAACTGCTAGTGGACAGTGTAATATTGTAGAACCAACTGCTAGTGGACAGTGTAATATTGTAGAACCAACTGCTAGTGGACAGTGTAATATTGTAGAACCAACTGCTAGTGGACAGTGTAATATTGTAGAACCAACTGCTAGTGGACAGTGTAATAATGTAGAACCAACTGCTAGTGGGACAGTGTAATATTGTAGAACCAACTGCTAGTGGACAGTGTAATATTGTAGAACCAACTGCTAGTGGACAGTGTAACATTGTAGAACCAACTGCTAGTGGACAGTGTAATATTGTAGAACCAACTGCTAGTGGACAGTGTAATATTGTAGAACTAACTGCTAGTGGACAGTGTAATATTGTAGAACCAACTGCTAGAGAACAGTGTAATGTTGTAGAACCAACTGCTAGTTCACAGTGTAATATTGTAGAACCAACTGCTAGTGGACAGTGTAATAATGTAGAACCAACTGCTAGTGGACAGTGTAATGATGTAGAACCAACTGCTAGTGGACAGTGTAATGTTGTAGAACCAACTGCTAGTGGACAGTGTAATATTGTAGAACCAACTGCTAGTGGACAGTGTAATATTGTAGAACCAACTGCTAGTGGACAGTGTAATATTGTAGAACCAACTGCTAGTGGACAGTGTAATATTGTAGAACCAACTGCTAGTGGACAGTGTAATATCGTAGAACCAACTGCTTGTGGACAGTGTAATAATGTAGAACCAACTGCTAGTGGACAGTGTAATATTGTAGAACCAACTGCTAGTGGACAGTGTAATAATGTAGAACCAACTGCTAGTGGACAGTGTAATAATGTAGAACCAACTGCTAGTGGACAGTGTAATATTGTAGAACCAACTGCTAGTGGACAGTGTATATTGTAGAACCAACTGCTAGTGGACAGTTGTAATTGTAGAACCAACTGCTAGTGGACAGTGTAATATTGTAGAACCACTGCTAGTGGACAGTGTAATAATGTAGAACCAACTGCTAGTGGACAGTGTAATATTGTAGAACCAACTGCTAGTGGACAGTGAAATATTGTAGAACCACTGCTAGTGGACAGTGTAATGTTGTAGAACCAACTGCTAGTGGACAGTGAAATAATGTAGAACCAACTGCTAGTGGACAGTGTAATATTGTAGAACCAACTGCTAGTGGACAGTGTAATATTTGTAGAACCAACTGCTAGTGGACAGTGTAATGTTGTAGAACCAACTGCTAGTGGACAGTGTAATATTGTAGAACCACTGCTAGTGGACAGTGTAATATTGTAGAACCAACTGCTAGTGACAGTGTAATGTTGTAGAACCAACTGCTAGTGGACAGTGTAATAATGTAGAACCACTGCTAGTGGACAGTGTATAATGTAGAACCAACTGCTAGTGGACAGTGTAATGTTGTAGAACCAACTGCTAGTGGACAGTGTAATAATGTAGAACCAACTGCTAGTGGACAGTGTAATAATGTAGAACCAACTGCTAGTGGACAGTGTAATAATGTAGAACCAACTGCTAGTGGACAGTTTAATAATGTAGAACCAACTGCTAGTGGACAGTGTAATGTTGTAGAACCAACTGCTAGTGGACAGTGTAATATTGTAGAACCAACTGCTAGTGGACAGTGTAATAATGTAGAACCAACTGCTAGTGGACAGTGTAATAATGTAGAACCAACTGCTAGTGGACAGTGTAATGTTGTAGAACCAACTGCTAGTGGACAGTGTAATATTGTAGAACCAACTGCTAGTGGACAGTGTAATATTGTAGAACCAACTGCTAGTGGACAGTGTAATATCGTAGAACCAACTGCTTGTGGACAGTGTAATAATGTAGAACCAACTGCTAGTGGACAGTGTAATATTGTAGAACCAACTGCTAGTGGACAGTGTAATAATGTAGAACCAACTGCTAGTGGACAGTGTAATAATGTAGAACCAACTGCTAGTGGACAGTGTAATATTGTAGAACCAACTGCTAGTGGACAGTGTAATATTGTAGAACCAACTGCTAGTGGACAGTGTAATATTGTAGAACCAACTGCTAGTGGACAGTGTAATATTGTAGAACCAACTGCTAGTGGACAGTGTAATAATGTAGAACCAACTGCTAGTGGACAGTGTAATATTGTAGAACCAACTGCTAGTGGACAGTGAAATATTGTAGAACCAACTGCTAGTGGACAGTGTAATGTTGTAGAACCAACTGCTAGTGGACAGTGAAATAATGTAGAACCAACTGCTAGTGGACAGTGTAATATTGTAGAACCAACTGCTAGTGGACAGTGTAATATTGTAGAACCAACTGCTAGTGGACAGTGTAATGTTGTAGAACCAACTGCTAGTGGACAGTGTAATATTGTAGAACCAACTGCTAGTGGACAGTGTAATATTGTAGAACCAACTGCTAGTGGACAGTGTAATATTGTAGAACCAACTGCTAGTGGACAGTGTAATGTTGTAGAACCAACTGCTAGTGGACAGTGTAATAATGTAGAACCAACTGCTAGTGGACAGTGTAATAATGTAGAACCAACTGCTAGTGGACAGTGTAATGTTGTAGAACCAACTGCTAGTGGACAGTGTAATAATGTAGAACCAACTGCTAGTGGACAGTGTAATAATGTAGAACCAACTGCTAGTGGACAGTGTAATAATGTAGAACCAACTGCTAGTGGACAGTGTAATAATGTAGAACCAACTGCTAGTGGACAGTGTAATGTTGTAGAACCAACTGCTAGTGGACAGTGAAATATTGTAGAACCAACTGCTAGTGGACAGTGTAATGTTGTAGAACCAACTGCTAGTGGACAGTGAAATAATGTAGAACCAACTGCTAGTGGACAGTGTAATATTGTAGAACCAACTGCTAGTGGACAGTGTAATATTGTAGAACCAACTGCTAGTGGACAGTGTAATAATGTAGAACCAACTGCTAGTGGACAGTGTAATAATGTAGAACCAACTGCTAGTGGACAGTGTAATAATGTAGAACCAACTGCTAGTGGACAGTGTAATAATGTAAACCAACTGCTAGTGACAGTGTAATAATGTAGAACCAACTGCTAGTGGACAGTGTAATAATGTAGAACCAACTGCTAGTGGACAGTGTAATGTTGTAGAACCAACTGCTAGTGGACAGTGAAATATTGTAGAACCAACTGCTAGTGGACAGTGTAATGTTGTAGAACCAACTGCTAGTGGACAGTGAAATAATGTAGAACCAACTGCTAGTGGACAGTGGAATATGTAGAACCAACTGCTAGTGGGACAGTGTAATATTGTAGAACCAACTGCTAGTGGGCAGTGTAATATTGTAGAACCAACTGCTAGTGGACAGTGTAATATTGTAGAACCAACTGCTAGTGGACAGTGTAATAATGTAGAACCAACTGCTAGTGGACAGTGTAATAATGTAGAACCAACTGCAAGTGGACAGTGTAATGTTGTAGAACCAACTGCTAGTGGACAGTGTAATATTGTAGAACCAACTGCTAGTGGACAGTGTAATATTGTAGAACCAACTGCTAGTGGACAGTGTAATATTGTAGAACCAACTGCTTGTGGACAGTGTAATGTTGTAGAACCAACTGCTAGTGGACAGTGTAATATTGTAGAACCAACTGCTAGTGGACAGTGTAATATTGTAGAACCAACTGCTAGTGGACAGTGTAATAATGTAGAACCAACTGCTAGTGGACAGTGTAATAATGTAGAACCAACTGCTAGTGGACAGTGTAATGTTGTAGAACCAACTGCTAGTGGACAGTGAAATATTGTAGAACCAACTGCTAGTGGACAGTGTAATGTTGTAGAACCAACTGCTAGTGGACAGTGAAATAATGTAGAACCAACTGCTAGTGGACAGTGTAATATTGTAGAACCAACTGCTAGTGGACAGTGTAATATTGTAGAACCAAACTGCTAGTGGACAGTGTAATATTGTAGAACCAACTGCTAGTGGACAGTGTAATATTGTAGAACCAACTGCTAGTGGACAGTGTAATAATGTAGAACCAACTGCTAGTGGACAGTGTAATAATGTAGAACCAACTGCTAGTGGACAGTGTAATGTTGTAGAACCAACTGCTAGTGGACAGTGTAATATTGTAGAACCAACTGCTAGTGGACAGTGTAATATTGTAGAACCAACTGCTAGTGGACAGTGTAATATTGTAGAACCAACTGCTTGTGGACAGTGTAATGTTGTAGAACCAACTGCTAGTGGACAGTGTAATATTGTAGAACCAACTGCTAGTGGACAGTGTAATATTGTAGAACCAACTGCTAGAGAACAGTGTAATATTGTAGAACCAACTGCTAGTGGACAGTGTAATATTGTGGAACCAACTGCTAGTGGACAGTGTAATGTTGTAGAACCAACTGCTAGTGGACAGTGTAATATTGTAGAACCAACTGCTAGTGGACAGTGAAATATTGTAGAACCAACTGCTAGTGGACAGTGTAATATTGTAGAACCAACTGCTAGTGGACAGTGTAATAATGTAGAACCAACTGCTAGTGGACAGTGTAATATTGTAGAACCAACTGCTGGTGGACAGTGTAATAATGTAGAACCAACTGCTAGTGGACAGTGTAATATTGTAGAACCAACTGCTAGTGGACAGTGTAATAATGTAGAACCAACTGCTAGTGGACAGTGTAATATTGTAGAACCAACTGCTAGTGGACAGTGTAATATTGTAGAACCAACTGCTAGTGGACAGTGTAATATTGTAGAACCAACTGCTAGTGGACAGTGTAATGTTGTAGAACCAACTGCTAGTGGACAGTGTAATAATGTAGAACCAACTGCTAGTGGACAGTGTAATAATGTAGAACCAACTGCTAGTGGACAGTGTAATGTTGTAGAACCAACTGCTAGTGGACAGTGTAATAATGTAGAACCAACTGCTAGTGGACAGTGTAATAATGTAGAACCAACTGCTAGTGGACAGTGTAATATTGTAGAACCAACTGCTAGTGGACAGTGTAATATTGTAGAACCAACTGCTAGTGGACAGTGTAATATTGTAGAACCAACTGCTAGTGGACAGTGTAATGTTGTAGAACCAACTGCTAGTGGACAGTGTAATAATGTAGAACCAACTGCTAGTGGACAGTGTAATGTTGTAGAACCAACTGCTAGTGGACAGAGTAATAATGTAGAACCAACTGCTAGTGGACAGTGTAATAATGTAGAACCAACTGCTAGTGGACAGTGTAATAATGTAGAACCAACTGCTAGTGGACAGTGTAATGTTGTAGAACCAACTGCTAGTGGACAGTGTAATATTGTAGAACCAACTGCTAGTGGACAGTGTAATATTGTAGAACCAACTGCTAGTGGACAGTGTAATAATGTGGAACCAACTGCTAGTGGACAGTGTAATAATGTAGAACCAACTGCTAGTGGACAGTGTAATGTTGTAGAACCAACTGCTAGTGGACAGTGTAATATTGTAGAACCAACTGCTAGTGGACAGTGTAATATTGTAGAACCAACTGCTAGTGGACAGTGTTAATATCGTAGAACCAACTGCTTGTGGACAGTGTAATAATGTAGAACCAACTGCTAGTGGACAGTGTAATATTGTAGAACCAACTGCTAGTGGACAGTGTAATAATGTAGACCAACTGCTAGTGGACAGTGTAATAATGTAGAACCAACTGCTAGTGGACAGTGTAATATTGTAGAACCAACTGCTAGTGGACAGTGTAATATGTAGAACCAACTGCTAGTGGACAGTGTAATATTGTAGAACCAACTGCTAGTGGACAGTGTAATATTGTAGAACCAACTGCTAGTGGACAGTGTAATAATGTAGAACCAACTGCTAGTGGACAGTGTAATATTGTAGAACCAACTGCTAGTGGACAGTGAAATATTGTAGAACCAACTGCTAGTGGGACAGTGTATGTTGTAGAACCAACTGCTAGTGGACAGTGAAATAATGTAGAACCAACTGCTAGTGGACAGTGTAATGTTGTAGAACCAACTGCTAGTGGACAGTGTAATATTGTAGAACCAACTGCTAGTGGACAGTGTAATATTGTAGAACCAACTGCTAGTGGACAGTGTAATATTGTAGAACCAACTGCTAGTGGACAGTGTAATGTTGTAGAACCAACTGCTAGTGGACAGTGTAATAATGTAGAACCAACTGCTAGTGGACAGTGTAATATGTAGAACCAACTGCTAGTGGACAGTGTAATATTGTAGAACCAACTGCTAGTGGACAGTGTAATAATGTAGAACCAACTGCTAGTGGACAGTGTAATAATGTAGAACCACTGCTAGTGGACAGTGTAATAATGTAGAACCAACTGCTAGTGGACAGTGTAATAATGTAGAACCAACTGCTAGTGGACAGTGTAATGTTGTAGAACCAACTGCTAGTGGACAGTGAAATATTGTAGAACCAACTGCTAGTGGACAGTGTATGTTGTAGAACCAACTGCTAGTGGACAGTGAAATAATGTAGAACCAACTGCTAGTGGACAGTGTAATATTGTAGAACCAACTGCTAGTGGACAGTGTTAATATTGTAGAACCACTGCTAGTGGGACAGTGTAATATTGTAGAACCAACTGCTAGTGGACAGTGTAATATTGTAGAACCAACTGCTAGTGGACAGTGTAATATGTAGAACCAACTGCTAGTGGACAGTGTAATAATGTAGAACCAACTGCTAGTGGACAGTGTAATGTTGTAGAACCAACTGCTAGTGGACAGTGTAATATTGTAGAACCACTGCTAGTGGACAGTGTATAATTGTAGAACCAACTGCTAGTGGACAGTGTAATATTGTAGAACCAACTGCTTGTGGACAGTGTAATGTTGTAGAACCAACTGCTAGTGGACAGTGTAATATTGTAGAACAACTGCTAGTGGACAGTGTAATATTGTAGAACCAACTGCTAGAGAACGTGTAATATTGTAGAACCAACTGCTAGTGGACAGTGTAATATTGTGGAACCAACTGCTAGTGGACAGTGTAATGTTGTAGAACCAACTGCTAGTGGACAGTGTAATATTGTAGAACCAACTGCTAGTGGACGTGAAATATTGTAGAACCAACTGCTAGTGGACAGTGTAATATTGTAGAACCAACTGCTAGTGGACAGTGTAATAATGTAGAACCAACTGCTAGTGGACAGTGTAATATTGTAGAACCAACTGCTAGTGGACCAGTGTAATAATGTAGAACCAACTGCTAGTGGACATTGTATATTGTAGAACCAACTGCTAGTGGACAGTGTAATAATGTAGAACCAACTGCTAGTGGACAGTGTAATATTGTAGAACCAACTGCTAGTGGACAGTGTAATATTGTAGAACCAACTGCTAGTGGACAGTGTAATATTGTAGAACCACTGCTAGTGGACAGTGTAATATTGTAGAACCAACTGCTAGTGGACAGTGTAATATTGTAAACCAACTGCTAGTGGACATTGTATAATGTAGAACCAACTGCTATTGGACAGTGTAATATTGTAGAACCAACTGCTAGGGACATTGTAATATTGTAGAACCAACTGCTATGGACAGTGTAATATTGTAGAACCAACTGCTAGGAACAGTGTAATATTGTAGAACCAACTGCTAGTGGACAGTGTAAATTGTAGAACCAACTGCTAGTGGACAGTGTAATAATATAGAACCAACTGCTAGTGGACAGTGTAATATGTAGAACCAACTGCTAGTGGACAGGGTAATATTGTAGAACCAACTGCTAGTGGACAGTGTAAATGTAGAACCAACTGCTAGTGGACAGTGTATTGTAGAACCAACTGCTAGTGGACAGTGTAATATGTAGAACCAACTGTAGGACAGTGTAATATTGTAGAACCAATGCTAGTGGACAGTGTAATATTGTAGAACCA